>NW_007072256.1:125148-197538 GCF_000164805.1 Carlito syrichta
CTCCAGTCTGGGTGACAGAGTGAGACTCCAACTCAAAAAAAAAAAACAAAAAAAACTTAATGACCAGTAGGACAGCAGCAGGAAGTGGGACCTTTGGTGGGATTAGTATGAGAATACGAGAAGACTACAGTCAAGAAGAGGGCAATTACCAGAACCGACCACATTGCTACCCTGATACCTTAATCTCAAACTTCTCAAGCCTCTGAACTGGAAAAACTAAATTTCTGTTGTTTATAAGTCACCCCGTTTACAATATTTTGTTATAGTAGCCCAAACTGACTAAGATATATTCTATGTTAATGGATTGGAAGGATCAATGATGTAAATGTCAATTCTCCTTAAATTAACGTCTGACATAAGTCCAATCAAAATCAAACTAGGCTATTATGTAGAAATTGACAAGTTGATTCTAGAATTTATAGAAAATTACAAAAAAAAATTCTAAAAATTCCTTGAAAATGAAAAAGATAGATAGTTGGAGGAAATATACTATCTGATTTCAAGACTAATTACAAAACTACCATACACCATCAAGAAAGCTATAGACAAATAAGGACAGAGATATATATAGTTTGATAAGACAGTATAAAGAGTTCAAAAATAGATATGTATATATACAGATCTCTTTGTTATTCAACAAAGGACAAAGGCAATTTAATGCAAAAAATTCCTTTTCAGCAAATAGTGTGGGAACAACTGGATAAATGTAAGAAAGAAAAATAAGCCCTTACTTCCACTTAAAATGATCCACAAAAATTAAATTAATGTGATCATAGACATAAATGTAAAAGTTAAAATCTTGAAACTCTAAAGGAAAACATAACACAATATCCAAATATTCTTATATCCTTGGGAAAGACAATAGTTTCTTAAAAAGGAAATACTGAGTATCAATCATAAAAAAAGTAGAAAATTTGAGTTTATCAAAATGAAAATCTAACAGCACACTTTAATAAAATAAAATACAAGACTCAGATTGGAAGAAATATTTGATACAAACATATATTAATATAAATGATAAAGAATTTGCATTCAAAACTTATTAAGACTACTAAAATGTATTGAAATGAAAAATACATAGGAAATGAGCAAAAACTTGAGCAGACCTTTCACAAAATATTATATATAAATAGGCATAAAGCACATAAAAAAATCTTTAAATCATTTATTGTCAGGGAAATGAAAATTAAATCTACAATAAAATAATGCGGCACACCTTCTAAAATAGCTAAGTTTACAATGCTACCAATACCAATGGTGTCAAGATTGTGGAACAGCGTGAACTCCCAAATATCTGTGGAAGTTAAAATGATAAAACCAATTCAGAATACATTTTAGCATTTTGTTATAATTAACACACATTTACCATAAAAATCAGCCAATTCCACTCCTAGGAATTTATCTAATAGAAATTAAAACATATGCCCTCCCCCTAAAAGACTTCTTCTTAAAAGTTTATAATAGCTATACTCACAATAAATTAAAGACAGTCCAAATGTCTAGCAATAAGAGAATGGATAAACATATTGCTGCATGTTCATAAAATGGAATTCTAATCAGAAATGGATAAAATAATGACTAATGATACATATAACATGAATGAATCTTACAAACATTATAATAAGTGATAAAAGTCAGACCTGAAGCCGGGCTCGGTGACTCAGCCTGTAATTCCGCGCCTTTGGGAGGCTGAGGTGAGTGGATTGCCTGAGCCTGCGCGTTCGAGACCAGCCTAGGCAGCAAGACCTCATCATTACAGTAAATCAAAAAATCAGCTGGGCGTGGTAATGCATGCCTGTAATTCCGGCTACTTGGAGGACTGAGGCGGAAGGATCGCTGGAGCCCAGCAGGTCGAGGCTGCGGTGGCCGGGAGTAGCCACTGCACTCCAGTTTGTGTGACAGAGTGAGACTCCAACTCAAAAAAAAAAAAAAAGTCAGACCTGAAAGTATATATACCTTATGATTCTACTATATATATGATGTTTAATAACAGAAAATAAATTCATGGAATTAGAAATTGGAATAATGGTTGCTTATGAGAAATATTTTACTGAATTGAATGAATAGAGATTTTCTGAGGTGATGGGAGAATTCTATATCTTGATCAGAATGTTGCTTACAGGAACAGACACATTTGTTAGAATTCAAGGATTCCAAAAATGAGAGATGTCACGGGCCTTTGGAATCTTTCTCAAAGCATGGCTCTTCGTTTTTTGGTTCATCATCTCCACATTTTCCTCTGTTTGCCTTTGTGAAAGGCAAATATCTCCTGATTTGGAAAGTTCGTTCTAGTCTTTGACCCAGTGTCTTTAAATCCCTTCCTTGACTCGGCTGTTTGTGACACCAACAGGGAAAGAGTTGCTCCTCCCTCCATGCTGTTCCTCAGACTACCTTGTCAGATGGCTTCTGGTTGGATGTGGTCCATGGAGGAAATTGTAGGAAGATTAAAACATGAAAAAGAGAGAAGTCAGAATTATTTGTCCTTCTCTGGAGGAATGTCTCCAACCATGGCTCTTCCTCCTTCAGGGTCCCAACTTGCAGGATGTGACTTCCACCCCTGGGCTTTGGTTACACAGCATCACCATGTTGGTCACCCAACCTGGTAGTGGCTTCCTATTATTGCTAATAACTAAGCTGTCTCGCATTCTACAGTTGACTTTTCAGGATTTACATCATGTCTGTGGCCAATTTCCTGCATTAACTTCCCTCCACTTAAAAATCATAGTGTGATTTCTGTTTCCTCGATTCCACCCTAACAGTAGGGGAAAAAAAGACACTAACATTGGGATCTGCAAACTCATAAAAGTGGGTTGTTATACTCTTACTTATAATAGTGAGTTGATGACATTCAAATGGAAAACTCAACTGTTAAATACTTACAGGAAAGAACAAATTAATAATAACGCGTTGCCTTACTGAATGTTTTAAGCAACCTTTCATTATTTATTTTCCTCTTAACATGTGTAGTAATTAGTTTAGTGCTTCTCTCAAAATAAACACTTTATAAATGTTAGATATTATTATCACCTGTAAAGCTTTTTGTATTACTATTCCTCAATAAACTGCTCTCCGGAATCCTGTAGTCCTGAGGAAACTACATTGATAATTAACCTCAGGCTTAAGGATTCATACATATGCAATTATGTTAAGAATATGATTTAATGAACCTCATGAAAGAAAGAGGGAGAACGTTCTCTAATAGACTAAAAATATGTGGTTGTTTAAAAAATGTCTAAAGGTTTAGAATGTTGAAAAATTTTGGAAATGGATAGTGGTGATCATGGCTGTACAATATTGTGAATGTACTTAATGTCACTGAATTGTACATTTTTAAATGATTAAAATAATAAATAAGATGCTATATTTTTTACCACAAAAAAAGTTTAAAAAAAGACTAAAGAGAGCAGAAAATATGGGTTCAGGGAAATTTGATAAAGTGCATCTTTAAAGGTTACGATTTAAAAATACGTGTGTATAAATGTGTTAGTCTGATGTTCTTAACTTCAGAGCATAATAACAAAGAAAATGTAAAGGAAAATGAGGCATAGTTTATTTCTTTGCCACTTCCACCATCTGTTCACATTAGCCACAAAGAAACACCCTTATAAAATTCATTAAACTACCGAGTTATAATTCAATGTGGTAATAAGTCTTCAACACAATGTACACAATCGCCAAATGACTATGGCAATGACATCATTGTAATGGTCATAATTACATGACAATTCAGATATTTGATCATTCAAAACATCAGTAGAATAACTATTCTTCTTTTTTGTCAGCCTCTAAATACCTCTATTCATTCTTTATTCAAGAATCTGTAGCTTTCAGGGAAAAGATAGAAACCCAAGCCAGCAATGAGAGACAAAGCTAGGAAAGGGGGCGAGGCGGGGAACAGGGTTTGAGGGGCGGGCAGGAGAAAACCCCGCACCAGGCACTTTGAGAGTGGAGGGAGAGAGATGAATGTGCATGAAGCCAGCCTAATTATCGGAGAGTGAAAGGTCATCAAAATCAATTTGCAGCACGATGTCCAAAGGTCATTATCAGACTCAGATTTTCTCTGCCCGTTTAAAGCACAATAAAAATAAAGTGAGTGCTTTAATAACTATGATTAGTAAAGAAAAAAGCACATCATTGAGCCATCTGTTTAAATATTTGTGCTACCTTAGTTTTACTCAAAACAGCACGAAAGATGAGCAGTGAGGCCGTTTTTTTTCCTATTTGTTTGCTTTTAAAATCCTGACATTTTCTCCGCTGGTTGCCGAGATTTATAACACAGATGAAAGAGCGCCTCTAAAATTACTGCCCTTTGAAATCAATAGCACGGTATTTGTAACGACTTTCTTTTTATTATGGAGCACTTCATTATTATTTTTATTATAATTTTATGGGACAGTCTGGAACAGGATTCATCATTCACTTATCTGAAGTATCTCACTTACTCAATGGCACAGATGGCCTGATCTGAGGAGATTTAATCACCCTATGTTAGGGCTGCCTTGATGCTAAGTAAATGCAAACCATGAGAGAGACAGGAAGCCACACGTAACAATAACATTATCTTAGTTGCCATTAAAAACTCCGTGGAAACAGATTCATTTGGCAACTTTGGAAGTTGGAGTTATGAAGCTGGATATTTTTATTTTGTTTTCACTTTTCCTTTAAAAACGAATACACTTTTACTACCTTATGATGCAGGGCTTTTGAAGTTTTTAAACTGTGTCTATCAGTAAAAAAATACATTTTGCATTATGACTCAGTGCATGTACACACATGTGCACACATGTGAGCACGCGCCTACACATGCACACACATATGTTCACACATATGCTAAAACAGTTTAAGGAGTAGTACTTATTACATGTGAAGTACAATGCTATTTTCCAGTCTAATGTATTCCATGTTTTTAAATGGTAATCATAATCCACCAAACTGTTTTAACAAAAGGGTCTGTACTCAGTTTGAGAGACAGATTCAGGAGTTTCTTCTATGTTTTACTTTATTTTATTTATTTTTTAAGAATAATCTCCTTAGTAAAACAACTTACTAATGAATATGTAATAAGATGTCTCCCCAGAAACATTTCCAGTAATGACAAGCCAAAAAAGTGAATACTTTTTTGCTTCTCTGGAATTTTTAAAAATAAGATTAGCATGAGATATTTAAATAAATAATAAAAAGTAGTAGTAAGTACTACTTCTTAATAAAAAGAATCTAAATATTTTAAAATTTTATTTCAAATTGGTGCATGAGGCTTAAACTTACACATGTGACAACTGACTTACATATCTAAATATAAATCAAAAAGCATTTCTATAACTTCAACTATAAAAACACAAATACAGTAAGTACTTTGAATTTAGCAAAAAATAACTTGAAAAAATACAATAGAAAATATTATTCTTCTCTGTTTTAAATGACGTGTGAGTGCTTAGTGTACGATTTGGAACAGAGTAAATATTTGATATTTATAGCAGTTATGAGAAATGTCTTGAATGAATTTTGCAATTTCCCACAGTTTTAAACTTCCAGAAAATGCTCTGTCTATAGAAGTGACTTCTCTGAATTTTTCTTTCTGTTCATATTGTCCTTGCCTTGATTCAACTACCTGGTTCTAAAACACTGACAGATTATTGATTTGATATTATGGAACATCTATAATGGTAGACAGGAATAACATAAACAGTATCAGTGAAAGACAGGCTTCCTTTCTAGCCTCAGATTCCTGGTTTACTTACAAGTTAGCTCTTTTTCCCATTATACAATGTTGGCAAAAGGGTAGGGTATAAATTTTTGTAAAATCCCATCATTGCCAAATAGTTACAAAGTCAATAAACTGTAACCACAAAGACAAAGAAGAAATAAAAGAAAGGTAGACATATACATAGGAAAAAATGAGAAATTCAACTTTTGACTATGAAATCCTTTAGCTAACTGAAGTATTTTCACCTTTAATTTATTCACTTGATAGATATATATTTATTGTGAATCTGCTTCTACCTTATGAGAATCTAAGTTTTATGCATACTTAATATTTTTAAGTTGAGTGGAATTACCCTTTCTAAAATATTAAATTGTATGCCTCCCCTGTGATGAATTAACCACAAATCAAGAAATACACAAACATGTTGCTTATGATATTTTCCAAAACTTGTTATTTTAGTTTAGAGTGAGAATCTGAAAACCACAATAGCATGCAGTTTGAAGCTAGGCTGAGACAACATCAATCTATATTAACCACTCCTGGGATTCATGCAAAGTGCACTCTTAGGGAAATAATGACCAAACAACATGAAAAGGTGATAAAAGTCAAATACAAAAGGCAAGAAAGATAACTTCCTTTGCTATGCACACTGATATTATTTCTATCCAGAGGATAAAAGGACGAGAATTTTTCATTGAACCCCTTAATATCCAGTATTCAATAAGAGTTGAACATTGCTTGCTTAGCTTTGCTATAACCATAGAATTATGAGATATGCACTTTGCACTAGCTTCTGTAATGACAAGAAGGCAATAACAGAAATTATGAATGGGCCTAAAAAGATGACATGCCTGGCAGAGGCAAGCTGCATGTGTGAAGGAGTGTGAGTTCATTATGCAGGAATGCAGCATCAGCAGGAGCGCATAAATTCAGGTAGGAAGAGGAAATGTCAAGCATTTTTCTAGCTATTGGCTTTCATTTTGCAGCCTTATTTTTGCCAAAAGTGGCCATTCTGAAACCTCTAGGCTCCATATAAAAAATTCACATAAGTAGGAATTTCAGCATAAGCTGGGGTTTATGATACACTACTTGGCGAGTGTGGGGTGGATTGAATTAAGTGCTGTCAACATGTTTGCTTTAAACACTGAAACCCAAGTACAAAAATAAAATTGCCAGAAAAGGAGACACCTGGCAAAACAGCTCATCTCCTTTCCCACCCAGCTGACATAAAGATAGGACTTCTCATTGTAACTCCTCTGTAAGTAAGGACTCCGACTTAAAAGAGTATATAGATAAAAGAAAACTCTTCCCAGGCTGTTTCTAGCCATATGTCTGTGCTAGCCAACCCTCATGGCTAGTCTCTTGGTCACAAAATGCAGGGGTCATTTTCTGCAGAAAAGTCTGGGCTAAGCACCGCCATGCATTGTGGTATGGTTTGATGTTAGGCACTTGGACACTCAAACTGTCTGGGTTTGAATCCTGGCTATGTTCATTACAGTTGTACGTGATGACTGAGTTTTGACTTCCTTAACTGAAAAAGGGGAATATAGTTCCTCACAAGGTTTTTGGAAGAATCAAATGAGATAATCCAGGCAAGCCCAGAATCACACCCAGGACATGGTAAGCCCACAATAAATATTATGTTTTTTCTTTTGGTTCACAAAAAACGAATTTTCAGAATATCGGTGTCTTTATATTATACCATCTAGGCTTCTTGATACAAGGAAGAGGGGAAGTGTTTCAGATTGTTTAGCGTCCATCTGTATCTTCTGCAGATAAGGGGAGAGACCCAGACATATTAGATCATAAATCCTCTGACATTTCAACTTTGAAAACATTTATAAATCCTCCTCTTATACAACTTGGACTATATTATGAATGAGCCCCAAAATGGGATTTTAAACAATATGACTCAGACTAGGAAGTTTGAGGTCAAAAGTCCATAACAGTTATTTAGTTTTTCACTAACACTACTGATTTGTACTTATAAGTATGATAGCCTTGATTCCAAATTATTGACAGGCCTCAATATCTGGATGCAATTAATGCTGATAGTGAGTTGTTATTGCTGTATCACACACTATCTCAAAACAGTTGCTTAAAACAGCCATTATGTTCTCTCTCATGAGATATGAGACTAACTGGGCTCAGTTAGTTTATCTGCTCCATGTGATATTCTCTGGCACTGCAGTCATCTGAGGTTCAACTTGGACATCAGAAATGTCCAAAATGACTGACAGTTGGTTCTAGCTGTCAACTGGGAGCTTAACTGGGCTGCCAGTCAGAGAACCTCCCTTCTCTACATGGTCTCTCCATATGATCTGGGATTCTCACAGCATGGTAACTTGGTTCCAAAAGGCACAAATTAGAAGTTATCAGTCCTCTTATGGGCCGGACTTGGAAGTCTCAGAACGTCACTTATTGTTCTGAAGTTGCTATTCTATTGGTAATGTCCAGTTTAAGACAGATTCTTAGAGAAGGAATGTAAGTTTCACCTTTTGATCTGAAAAATGGTATACACAGACAGGAAGGAGAATAAACTTAGAAGACTAGAAAACAAGTCACCTTTATCTGTTACTTTATCTCAAGACAGTTTTTTACCCCAGTTAAACCAGGAATTGGCAAGCAATGGTCTGTAGTCCAAATCCGGCTGAATGCATATTTTGTAAGTAAAACTTTATTGAAACACACACTCACTTGTTCACATGACGTGGCAGCTTTCATGCAACAATGGCAGAGTGGAGTAATTGTGACAGAGACTTTATGGCCAGTAAAACTCAAAATAGTTATTATCTGGCTCTGACTGTATTCAGAAAAAGTTGACCAACCTGTGAGCTAGACTATTAGCTAGTTCTTGCAAGCAGTAAATATATGTCTACACAGATGATCCCTGACTTACAACGGGTCAACTTACAATTTTTCAACTTTATGATGGTTTGAAAGCGATATGCATTCAGTAGAAACTGTACTTGGAGTACCCAAACAGCCATTCTGTTTTTCATTTCCATACAATATTTAATGAATTACATGAGATATTCAAACTTTATATATAAAGTAGGCTTTGTGTTAGATGATTTTGCCTAACTGTAACCTAACATGTTATAACACATTTAAGATAGGCTAGGCTAACTATGATGTTTGGCAGGTTGGAAACGTTAAATGCATTTTTGACTTAAGATGTTTTTCATTTACAAAGACTTTATCGGGATGTAACTCTGTCATTAAGTCCAGGAGCACCTGTGCGTGTGTGTGTATGTGTGTGTGTGTGCATATATTTAACTTTGCAAACATTAGTCAACTAAAATTATTCAGCAAATTAATATTTTAACGGGTTTTTATTTTCATTGACTACTTGATATTAAATATTCAAGTAATATATTTGCATATTTTTTATTAAAATTATAAGACTGTTCTTATCTTGTATTTAATTATTTGTGCTGAAAAATCTGCTGAATTTTTGCCAAGTGAATTTCAGTGTAATACAAGTAATCAAATTCACATTTCAAATTAAGCTTCATAGAATTGTAAATCATGGCAAAAATGGGGGGAATGTTAGATACACAAAGTATCCGTGTAGATGTTTAGTATAGCTACACTGACTTTACAAGGTGATAGCATCAAATTTTTGAAATTCCTTTGTAAAAGCTATTTTTAATTCAAATTCTTTCGTTTTTCCCCCAAATTGAGCAAACTATCATGGAATACTTCAATGGTTGAAATTTCTGGTAAAGAGTAACATAGTATTGACTTATAGAGTTATGAATTTGTGAGTGTTGACTATTACCCACAAATATTAATTAGATTTTTTAAAAATATTATCAAATATTCCTAAAATCATTGCAATACTCTTTGTGAAGTGTGGTTGGAGAACATGGAAAAAATGTTATTCATGAATCTCAAACTTATTGTCTAGGTTATGGCTTCCCATACTTCCCTAATGAAAAGGATTATCAGAAGTGACTGTTAAACATGCACAGTACCAAATCATGCATGAGATTATTATTCAGTAGGTGTAGGTTCAGACCTAAGAATTTATCTGTTTGGCAAATGCGTCGTGTGAGTCTTACTGTCAAGGAAGTTTGAAAAACACTGATATAGATGATGTTTGAAGTGTTTTGGGAAGCTTGCTGACATCAATGGTTTGAAAAACGTGTTACCATGTTCTCACTCATAAGCAGACCCTGAACATTTACCATAATACTATAAGAAAGGGATGGGCAGTAGCAGGATACTGCTGGGGGCAGGGGGTTGGGGGAAAACAACATTAATAAGGGTACCTGATCTCGAACCAGGCAAAGTGAGGACCAAAAGGAGGTCCAAACTTAACCTCTACAATAACCACTTGTATACCTAATCCTGATTGTACCTCACATCTTTAAAATTAAAAAATGCGCTAAAGTCAGTATAATTTTAAAAAAAGAAAAAGAAAAATGTGTTACATGTAAAATCAATACAATTCATGCTAATCATCAGTTATTAAATTACCTATTGTTAGTAAAATATATTTTATTCAGGGTAAATAACTTGAGCAGCTGTAAGTATACCACATGATACAAACATGGTCTGAAAGAGATAAAACTCCTTCCAGGATGCTTAATATTCTATGGAAAGGTTAATTGGGTACCAGATTTTTTTTTCCAGGGAGTTGGAAAAAAAATTGATATATAGTTATATTTAGGTCAAACTTTCTGATCTTAATTTAACTAAAACAAAAAGAATCAGTGACTGTTTTAAATGTAACTCATAATAAAATGCGTATCACTTCATTCATTGAGTATTTAGCTTTGCAATATCAAAACAGAATCCATGGGGTGCACATCATTCCTGAGGCATTTGCACTGTTGTGATGTTTTTATAATTCAGTCTCTATCTACTTAAACACAAACTCTTTCCCTAGAAGTTAAGTAATATTTACTATCTATACATGTCTCTTAGCTGGGTATAAAAACTTGAAAGCTTCTTTTAAAAAAATCATTGGACTCTTGAAATATAGCCACCATATAAAGAAGTCGATCTAATCTACAAGAAGGGAATCAAGAGTCCCCCACCCTGTGGTAAACAGTCCAGTCACTGGCTAGATACACGAGTGAAACCATCTAGGACCACAGCTGCCAATTTGCCTGCCAACTGATCACAATTGTGTAAGAAAGCCAGTCCAATTATATGGTGCTGAGAGAAGTTATCTTAGCTAGCCCTGCCCAATTGTCAATACATTGTGGCCAAATAAATGAATATTATATGTATCTATTAAGTTTGGGGGTATTATGCTATACTGCAATGAATTCCTAACACAAAAATTGTAATTAGAAGTAGATTGCTACCAAAATATATCCCCAGAGTAGTGGCACTGGGACTTAGGGTAAAGGAGAATACAAAGCTCATTCCATTGAGAGAAGGAGCTTCTGTTCTCACCTGCTGGATCTGGGCTGGTTTTGTGACTTGCTTAGATCCATAGAATGTGGCAGAAGTGACATTGTGCAACTTTGTGCTCAGGTCTCAGGTCTTACCATTTCTACTCTCATCTTGGAATCTACTGGCCATATGAGGAAACCAAAGATACCGTCTAGAAAGGCCGTGCAGAAGAGAAGACTCACCCTGGACAACAGCTCCAACCAACTGCCAGACATTTGAGTGAGACCATCCGGAACCAGCCAGTTACCAGCCAACTGACCCAAGAACTGCAAATGCATGTATGAGCCCAGTTAACCCGTCTTTCATCAGAGACAAGTTACCCCAGATGGGCTCTGTGCAAATTGTTATTGCAATATAGTTTATTTTTATGTAACATTAGGTAATGATACAAGGACTAAGACTCAGATTTTGTCCATTGTTGTTCTTTCATAGATATATTACCAACCAGCAATGAGCAGTACAGAGAATTTGTAAAATATGAACACAAAGAGGTGGACCCACCTCCCCTGTTACTTTTGCTCATTACTCACAGAGGAATGCTCAAAAATTCTTTGGTCAATGGAGCCCAGAAGGAATAAATAAAGCCCTCCAGTCTCACAAGTCTTGAGTTGTAAGTTCACTGGTTGGGGTTCTATTTCCTTTACTGTCATGGGTCTAAGCCAGACTGGTCACATCTCACCATCCTTCCACAAATATTGTTCAAAAGAGATTTTAAAAGTGCCCCCTGGGGAAAATAAATAAATTCAGGCTCTTTTTGCACTTAAGAAAATCTACCAACTGAAATACAGGTTCCCTTATGAAGAAAGGTAACTGTGGCTAATACATACTTATAACAAAATATTAATGAAAAATTTGATTTAAAAAACTGTGCTTACTTACAAATATTACTCCTTCACGAAAGTTCTTAATGAATTTTTTCAACTTCGTAGACCTATAATTCCCCACTTCCAAAAATATTCTTGAGAGGAGGCATTGTAGAACCATAGACTTTAAAGAAGAGTGAGACACTGTCCAGTCCAAGATAAAGAAAATAAAGCTCAGGAAAATGAAAATTCCCATCTAAGATCACACAGTTGTCAGTGAAAATCAAAATCCAGTTCTTCTGATTTTCAGGCCAGTCCTCTCACCTTTGCTTTGCATGGTCTCCAATGATTGCAAATGAATCACACATGCTAATGAGACAGGTCAACCCCATGCCATAGATAATTGTCTGTGTACAGCACTCTCATTCCCTTTTGCTTTTTCCACCTCTGCCTACATCTCTGCTCTTGACACATTTTTTTCTTGTCTGCAGTTTAATATTTTTTCAGCTTGCTGTTGTAAACTTTGATTCTGCCTGAGCCATGTAAAGTTTAAAGTTAGCAGCTTTCTGACCACAACTAGACATTCAATTAATATTGTAGAATACACTTTCCTGTTTGAATGGAATGACAGCATCCTCCCTGCAGAAGGATATATGCAAAAGGACCTTCCTCCATATCTGTCCTTTCAGAGGAAGCCACCATGTTGTTTCCTAAATGTGCTGCTAGCTCTCCTCAGCTTCTAATACTAACTTGTTGGTGAACAAGTCACCCACCCTTTGAGACCATAACCTGTTATACAGGAGAAAATGGGAAGCTTAGAAAATATGTCATATCCCTTCATTTCTCTTTGTTGGCACATAGAATTTTACCATCACAGGTTGCTTCAGAAAAAATTCAAAGAATTAACAATAGCTGTTTACCTCTTGTTTCCTCCAGTTCATTACTTCTTGCTTTGGTGAACTAGCTTAAGAAAGGATAAAGAGCATGTTTCTCTAGGAAACTTTTTTTGGTACAATAATTTGTGCTTTATGTCGTATTACAGTGGTGAGTGTAAATTTATCTTTGAACCATGTTTTATTAACTTTTTCCCCCATAGAGTTACATCAAAAGACTCTATAAATAAATGATGTGCTCAGCCTGCTAGTTCCGACATGCATACCAATTACTTCTATTGATTTCAAAACACGTAGTCAGTACTTTAAACAACCATGATAATATCACAAACTAAAATATTCAACATCTCCATCTCAGTATGCTGTCACCATGCAGACAACGATTAGAATTGGTAATCAGTTTCACTACTGGCAAGTTGAGTGGCACGATGCATTTTATATCCATGCTTATGTCAAACTCGATTAACATTCTAACACAGTGTATTTCAAAGACATTGACCTAATCTCAGAGAACAATGCATTTATTTATTTCATGTTAAAAACCCTTACATTTTTTGCAGGATTCTTGAAGCAAAGATATTTCTTGTCACAATAATATTTTCAGTTGGAGTTTCTGAAAAAAAATGCAAAGAAATACACTTAGTTTAAAATTCCAACTGTAAGTAATGCATATCATTACTGTGGAAGAAGAAAGAACCTCTCAAGCTATAAATCTTCCCAAATTTAAAATTATATAAGATCCTGTCTCTTAACAAATAACATATTTCAAATAAGCCTGGGGTATGGGATATTTTCGTTTACCCCCAAAATGAACACTTGAAATTAAACTGTGTTGGAGTGAAATTATAAGTTATATATGCATGCATTTACCCACTTGCTTATTCATTTATATATTAGAGTCATATTTCCAATAATTAACACATAAGCCAGTTAACAGAATAGAATTCATATATGAAATGAAAAAATCCACAATGTTCTATATATGCATACATATGTATATATGTGTTAGTCATTATACCTTTTTTCATTAACGATATATTAAAAGTACAATAAGCTACTCAATAACATCAGAATAGTTACTTATGCGAATAATAATAAAACAATTATTTTAAAAATCAGAAGTTATTCATGGAAAACAACCAAATACAACTATACTGATCTAAAGTTTATATCAAGTATCAACTGGCAAAGGCTGTGAGAGGCTTTGCCAACAGAATGGAAGAACATCTGGATTAAAAAAAAAATGAATGAAGCTGTCAAATTATCCATCTGTTTTGTCTACACAGTATGAATAGTCATATACTTCAGAAACACTGGACTGGTAGGCACAGTATAGACAAAACATCCCAATATTTAAAGTTCTTTTACAATTGACATCTGGATGGTTGAACATTTTTTCTTTACTATGTATCTCTGCAAGTTGAACAGATATGGCTTTGATAAACAAACTTACCATTGCATTTCTTTTTAAAATTTTGCCATGTATAGTTTGCACGATGTGATCTTTTAAAAATTATGTCTGCTGAAACCACAGTATGAAAGTACGTATCAGTGAAAAGCCAGAGGAATGAACATCAAAATCTTTTGCACCACAGAATAAATTTAATTGAATCTTTATAGAAAAGAAATGGTAAAACAATGCTAAATACTAAAATAACGTTTACGTCAAAATTTTTCCTTAGTTGAGTCAGTATTTTGAAACTCACAACTACAGTTAGAATTCTCCTAAGTAAATATTTATTTCAAAAGTTTTTCAGGGAAAATTGCCAAATGGTTATTTGGTGTGTTAACTGCCAAACATTTATTACCATGGAAATAAAGTTTTTAATGCCTTTTGGCTATGAGTAGGAAGAATATTTTGGAGAAGAGCGAAGTCAGAGTTCCTTGAAATTTTTCTGTTCTTCTCAAGTTCTTTGTGGCCCCTGACCCTTGACTTTATCCTCTTTGGAAAGATGATAACCTGAAGGAGTTAACCTCACAAAGCAGGAAAATATAATATAATTAGTGACAGTAGATTGACAATATGACAACTCAGAGGGAAAAATAAACTCTCTAGCATGATTTCCTCACAATTTTTTTCTACAAAGTATGACTATATTAAAATAAGTTATTTTTTTAAAAAATTCATTGCTGAAAAAGAGAAATCTGTATCTGCTGTCTTTGTGTGCTTTAAACACATGCTAATTCTCTGTTTTAAAAAATTATATTAAAATTTAATACCAGGATAAAAAAATTCTTTGTAATCCACTACTCTCAGCCAAGAGGAAAAAAAATCTATTTTATTTCTTGTTCAGTAGTGACATTTCTGATAAAAAGCATTTGTTTCAGTCAATTTATTTTTGTAGCAAGTTTGATTTTATGTAGCATCACATGGCTCAGTTAAATTGACTTCTTTTTTGGTGTGAGAAGGCACATCTCCAGAACAAAACTAAGGTCCGACTTGAAACTGAATGCAGGTGTCTTTAACTGGGTGTTTAAAACAAAGAAGATCCAGGACACACTGCTAAAATGATTAGCATAAATCTAACATAAATCCAAAGCCATTCTCCTGGCAGAAAAGTAGCACGGCCCTGTGCTGATCCTGCTCTGGCAGATGATTTTATGGATGTCTCAGGTACGTTGGGCCACTACGTCCATAAAAATAATAATTAAGCTATGGGTTGCCTTACATTCCACAGCTTAGCATCTGAACTAAGCGCATTGATTAATACTTCTATTTATATATCTTGCTTTTTGTCACTGAGAAAGGTAACTTTAGGTCACTTATCTTTCATTTCCATTTTACTTGTATCACCATCTCCATTAAAAGAGATTCAAGAAAGCAATGGCGTTTCCTTTCAATAAAACAACAGAAAGGCCTATCTCCTGAATTTATTTTTCAGATTAAAATCATCTAAATTTAGTTGCATTTTTACTTGAAACTGATGAGTTGTCGTCATGCTGACTGATTCTCTGTATAGCATGATGAAAGTAGAATGTGACTAACACACCAACCACAGCTTTTTTGTTTTCTTTTAAGCAGTGCTCACGACTCCCATGGACCCAAGGAATTCTGGTCCCAGCAGGATTGATGGTAGTTTCTCATGGGCACACATATTCCCAGGTCTAGAAGCTAGCTCTCCCAGACAACTCCTGTAAACAACTGTGTTGTAAACTCAGATTGCCTGGCACGCTCATACTTTTTTGTACCCACTGATAATGACACTTTCCTGCCTGCTATAAAAATGAAGAGCAATTGGAACAAAAATCAACTGTATATCCAATAGAGTACCTGGGCTGTCTAGAGCACTTAATAAAGTGCCAAAAGGGGAATGAGTGCTAGCCTTTTTTTTTTCTTTTCCATGATGCTTGCTTTAAAATGTCCCCAATAATCCATACTATGACACATGGCGGAATTGTTTTTCAAGTTCCGGCACATGACATGCAGCAATGATAAAGAAAGCCATCTCACCTGATATGTATTTGGTTACATTCCTTTTGAAAGCTAGGGTGAGGGTCATCAAGTTCAACACCAGACCAAGTGCAGGTATAAGGCAGGAAGAGGCAGCAGGAAGGCCTCCCTGTAACTTCTGAAAGGTGAGAGTGACAGCCAAAATCCAGGCTAGCTCATCTGCCCTGATGATGTCTGGTGCTTATTAAGAATAGGCTCACAGGATCTCCAAAGAGGTGTTGGATAGAATGGCAGAAGCCAAATAATGAACTCAGACAAAAGCCTGGGACAGGAAATCTATAATAAGTAAGCAGAATGATTAGGGAATAAGAACCAGTTTGCAAGACTATTAGGATCAACAAATTCTATATCGTTCAGAAAGCTAATTCTAATAACAAGAGATCCTTAAAAGCAACAAAAAGAAACAAACTAGCAAAACAAGGAATAAATAGCCAGATAGGGAACTCACAGAGGTCTTGGGAGACAGGCAAGTGTCATTAGCAACTCATTAGCTGCTTGGTTTAAAGGCTAGAATAAAATTTGCTGGATCCCTGACACCTACTATCTAAAATTGGTTTGCCCATTTCTTTCAATCATTAAGAAGCCCCAGAAAAAAATAAAATAAAATTTTAGTGATAGAGTGACCATATATCCCAGTTTGGATGGGACAATTCCAGATTGTACCTTTGTCTTGGCACAACCATCAATAGCACCTCCTTCCACTATAAAGAAAGGTCCTAGTTTCAATGACAAACTTTATGGTTGCCTTATTTACAGAGCTCTGAACAAGAAAAAAGAGAGAGAGAAGGACTAAGGAGACAGTCATCATCTCTTTATTCAACCAATATTATATGGAGCAGCATATATGGTGACACAGCAGTGAATTAGATAGACATATCGACTCCCCTCACAGAGTCAGCTCTGTAACTGGGAAGAAAAACAGACAAAAGAGAAAGTGATTACAATTAATTTAAGAAAAGATAACCACCTGGCAATGAGAGACTGATATCAGGAAATAATATAGATATTCCTAAAATGTGAAACCTAAAAAAAAAATCAATACTTACAGAAAACAGGATCATTCCTGACCTTCCTGCCCTAGTAGTAAGCTGGACAGCATATCCCCTTTCCAAATCCACTCCCAACTTGATAGGTATGTGTTAGTAAAAGTTATCTGTACAGAATCCAATTAATCTCTTTGCCTATCCATCTATTAAGAGGCAAATATCTATTAGTTCCTTCAATTCTCAGAACACTGTGCCAGTTTGGCATGCCATGCGGAACCAGTAAGCAGGTCTTGATATCACAGAGCTAAATTAGCTGAATTTTGAGTAGTCACAACTACCCCAAATACTTACACACTGCCATTACTGAGTACCTAACAGTCAGACTAAGCATATGCAATTTTTATTATAATTTATGTTTATATATTTTTTTAAAAGAATTGGCCAGGTATGGTGGCTCACACCTGTAATCCCAGCACTTTTGGGAAACTGAGACAGGGATTACTTGAGCCCACGAGTTCAAGATCAGTCTAGGCAACATAGCGATACCTCATTTTTACAAAAAATAATAAAAAAATAGCCAGGCATGGTGACAGCTCCCCACCTGTAGTCCCAGCCACTCAGGAGGCTGAGCAGGGAGGATTGCTTGAGTCCAGGAGGTCGAGGCTGAGATGAGCCATAATCATGCCATAGCACTCCAGCCTGGGCAACAGAGTGAGACTCTGACTCAAAACAAATAAAAAACAAAACAAAAACAAAAAAAGAATTGAAGTAGTCATCATAAAAAAAAGAAAACATAACCTTTTTGGACATCCTTGTTGCATATTATTCCTGTTTTATGTTTAAGAACATATTGTAAGTCACAGAGTGAAGAGCAAGTATTTATTTTTGTGCTTAAGGACACAGATATCTTTATCTAGTTGCAGAAACTGACGGATTGGCCCAAACTTCCCTTACTGGGATTTCCTCCTTCTGTGTTTATCTTTTTTCTTGGGCCTCCTAGAGGCCAAAGGCAGCATCTATTGCACCTCCCACCCAATTGCTGGATTCTAAGAGATCAGAGAAGGCTCTGTGGAGCCTTCACCACTGTCCCTGCACTTTTGCTGCTTCTCCATCACCTCCACCATGTTGGTCTCATTAGTAACATCCCAGTCTATCTCTTCACCAACCTCTACCTGCAGACTGCATGCCTTTCCTTCTGTAACAGAACACCCAAGACAGACAGGGTCTGGAGGAATTCCTGAAAATGAGTTATATTTTATCATTATTGCACATTACTATAACATTATTATTATTATTATTATTAAGACAGATTTCACTCTTTTGCCCATGCTGGAGTACAGTGACATGATCCCAACTCACCACAGCCTTAGCCTCCTGAGAAGTTGGGACTATGGGCGTATAGCCACTATGTCCAGATAATTTTTCTATTTCTCGTAGAGATGAGGTCTTGCTTTGTTGGTCAGATTGATCTCAAACTCTTGGTCTCAAGCAATTCTCTTGCCTCAGCCTCCCAAAATGTTGGGATTAGAGGTGTGAGCCACCGTGCCCAGCTCTAAACACTATTTTTTTTTTTTTAAATCTCTGTGTATAACTATATTTCCTTCCCCAAAAAAGGGTAATTAATAGATTAACCTGAGCAAATAACTGTATCAGAAACTTTGGTTGGTAGAAGGGGAAAAAAATACATATACATAGAGAGAGAATGAGAATTTTAAATCAAACAACTGATTGACTTTTAAGAGATCTCTTGGAACCCAACTCATAAACCACTGTTTCCTTTGTTCTGATTTATTAATCACTAAGCAGTCTTCTGATCTTAATTTACTTTCCCCAGTGGGAGGAGTACCCTGATGGGGTAACTCAAGTATTCCAAACTAGTTAATTGCTAAAACTTCCAGTGTAAATTAATAACATGTCTCTATGGCCTGCTGAGACTGCCTTAAGACGATAACTACTGTGAATCCCTTCTCTGAGGCCTGATGACAAATGCCTTGTGCCAGCCAATCATTGGATGAGGTACAGAAGTTTCTCTTTCAAAGCATCCACAACATTTAGGATTCAAAATGTTTTTATGTCCACAAAACAAACAAACAATCAAAAGATCTAGTTGATTGAACGCATCTAAAATCTATAGCTGATACCCATGTGAGAGTGAAACTTAGTTGAAATAAAAAAACAAATAGAACAAAAAATGCATGTTTTTCAAGAGTAGGGACCAATATGTATGTATCTCTATAAACTCTATTATCTACCCTAATTTTTTTAAACCAATATATTTTCTAGCTATGGGATTTTGCCTTTTTATTTATCACCTCTCCTATGAACTTAAGTGTTTCCCTTTAGATAGCCATCAAGCTAAATCTTTAATTTTACTTAGCCAGCACCTATGAATTCCTTCAGAGTTTTATGTGATAGTTATATTTTTCTCAATACACATCAATTATGTAGACATATACACAGAAGCTATTCAATTGTTGCAATTGTATACCTACACAATTTTGCAATTGTTGCAAAACCATTGTATACATGATCTGTGAAACACAAAATTACACTTTAAGAAACATTGGTTTATTTCAGTGCCTGGAAAGCAGAGTAGAGGCAAGCTGACAGATGAAGGGATGATGTAATAGCTGAGTTGCATATTTACAGCACCGCCAAGCTGACTCCCCCTCTTTCCACTAAACCTGGGGCTCACCTGAGAGTCCTTGTCAGAACATTGCTCCAGAGAAGTGCTTTGGAAAATCAGAATGGCCAAGAGATAAAACCTCCTTGCCGTCCTGACATGAGCAATTCTCTAGTAGAAAACAGTGCTCAAGTTGTTCAAGGTCTCTGCCAAGTGCTTTATGTGACTGCGGCACTTTTCACTCTCCAGTAGTCATTTGAGGCTATTAGGAAAACGTTTGGAGTAGTGATGTTTTTCACTGATCAGCATATCCCCTGTCTAAAGAATGCATTTACAAGACAGTTGGGTCAGGTTGGAGATGTTAACGAGTGACCATTCCCTAAGATTTTTGTCCTTCAGGCCTGGAATCCTACATGTTGACAGACACAGAGCACATCAGAATGAAACTGGGTGACGTTTTTGTTTGTTTGTCTTATGTTTTGTTTTTTTTTTGCTGGTATTACAAAGCTAATTGAGCTTTTGTTTCTTGCAAACGCCTGCTCCTAATTTTATCAGCCTAAACTGCAAATATATCCATGACACTGGTATGAGGTAGATTGGAGAGGTTAATGCCTATAAGTTCCATCAATGCTACTTTCTAATGCAAAGGACAGCTTATTTGAAGGATGAGTCCATTTGTCAGCTTCATGATCATGTTGGTTGACTGAAAATGCCACAAAAGAAACATTCAAAATCTTTTTTATACTTTGATACTTTATTGGAGTTGTTTTAGAATCAAACATTTTCAAAAAGGCCAATTCTGTCTCTTCAAAATCCAAACATTTGCTTTAAATGAGAATTCTCAAGCTGCAAAGTATGCAGTAAAAGGCAGAATTGAGCTAGAAATGAACATGACAAGGTGCAATATTCAGTGAGTATACCAGATTTAATTTTGCATAAAAAATGAATTTCTTAAGCTTATTTTTTAATTAGCTTGAGCAAGTGCATTCGGGAGCCAATAACACAGACTTACGGGAACTGAATTACTGAAAGGGTTTCGAGCCCAGCCTCTAAATCACAGGCCTTGAGCTGATCTCATAATTAACACTGAGCTGAAGCACTGCATCAAATGCTGTGGAAACACCTTCACCAAAGAGTATATGGGGAACTCGGCAATCATTATACCTAGGCAGTAGCATCTCAGGGACTACAAAGCTTTGTTGAATGTGGAGGAGTCAGTTACATCAACCTGCTAAGCAGTTAATGTCCTGTCAGGCACATCTGTGTTTACTACCATCAGATACTCCCAGCTGTTCACATCGCCTCTGTTTGATGGTCATTCTGGGACCTGCCTGATGTTGGGAAGCATGTTATTAGAGAAGTAAATTCCTTACTGAAGATTGATCAAGGAGGGGTGTAAACTCCGGGATGCTGGAGTTGGTTCATAAAGTTGAGGACATAGACATGTACTGGCAATTACAGAAGGTGGATTTATCTAGGACTCTTGATCAAGGCTTTTAGGGATCTGTTATTGCTTTGCTTTAAATTATGCTTTCAAATCATTCCTGTAGTCAGACTCTTTTAGGGCACCTCAAACAGATATAAACCATTCCCTTCCTATGGGAACTTAAAGCAGGCAGCTGCATCACTACTATCCAGGTAAGAAAAAAGGGCCCCTGAGCTGCCAAGAGCACCCTCTTAATCAAACAGCTGGTTACTGAGGCCTATTGAGCCAGGTGCTGTGGATGTAAAAGTGAAAGAGTAGCATATTTATGCTGAGGAGCCTCAGTTTCTTTTTCCTAGACCCGTTCTCAGCCCTTCACGACTCTGCTGTCGGCTCAGCGAGGCTCCCGGGACTCCTGAGCCCTCTGGCTTCTTATTGGGCTTTGCCTGTGGGGGCCCCTGTCAGCAGAGCCAAGGAAAGGAAGAGAGCGCTCTCTCTCTCTCTCTTCAGCCTGCCCACCTCTGTCTGGCCTGTTAAGGGTCACTGAGGCTCTCTCCAGGACTGTCTTCCTCAGGCTTTCTTTGAGCCTCTGATGCTAACAACCCCTTCGTTCATTCCTGGGTGCTGCACCATGCTCTGTGGTCTCCTTCCCTGCAGCCCACACCTCTCTGAACACTTCCTTTTGTTAAACTCTCCTTGGACCATCCTAGTTTGAGTATGTCATCCTGTTAGGGTGCTGACTGACATAATATCCCTGACCAAAATGAGCTTACAGGCTCTCCAGTGGAGAAAACTAACACTGCATAATCAATATGAAAACATATCAAGACCTGGCTTATTTGCAAGTGAGCAGCACATCAGAACCCACACAGATCGTGATATGTGTGGAATCTAAATCCACACATATCATGTCTTGATGTGCCCTAGATGCTAATCCGCCATGTCAGATTCTGATTAACCCCAGTTCTGGGAAGGCCTTTACATTTCCTGTTTATCTATTGTTCCTTGTGTAAGAGTGGGTACATACTATAAATTCTGCCCTTGGGTCAAACAACCTCAATGTTATCATATTTTAATTGTCCCACATATCCCTTCTGAATCACCCTTTCCCTATGGTATCTCAGCCCAGAATCGGGGCAGGTGGCGGGGGATGATGGTCTGGGGATTCACCAGCTCATTTTGCCACTGCCCTAGATACAGACATGTCTTCTGTTCATAAGTCCCTATTAAATGTTTATCTTTAAGAAACTGGATATATAAGCCTCCTTCTTAGGCCTTTCAGAATCCTTGGACTTTAGGGGTAGCCTTGCATAGATCTGCCCATTGCGAAACAATATGTCAGTAGATGACGATATCATAAATTCTATGCTGCTATCTCTTAATTCCTTCTGTCTTACAAGTAGACTTCGAAGATAAAGGAAAAGGGACAAAAACCTAGAAGTCAGCATCACTCTCAAGAGTTGGGCTCAATCTCACACAACTTTTACCCTCTCTCAGGGGCTTTACACCCCATCTCCATTCTTGCTCTCCATGCTCTTGGGCTTTCCGCAGCCAACCTGACAAGAATACTTCGCATGGCAAGTTCCCTCTTCACAGATGCAATCTGATATGACTCAAAATGTTATGGCCCATGCAGAAACTATACACTCATTTTACAGTTAAACTCTGAAATACTCAAGCTTAGACTCTCCTGCCACTGCTTAGATAGTTGCCCATTTTGGTACACTCAAGCCTTAGAAGAGTTGGTTGAATTAACCTAGCTCAATCGCAAAGCTACAATACAAAGTTAGAGAAAGCAACTGCCCTCCTACTTATCTTCAGCTATTTTCTACTTAGGCAGTTACATCTGGTAGCCAATTAACTAGGAGGTGAGTTTTAGTCTCAATTGCTAACCAGAAGGAAATTTAACGATAGGTATGAGGAAGGAAGTGCTTAATGGCTGTTGTTGTTGCTTTCTCTATAAAATTTTCATTGTTCTAGTATGTAAGGCTTGTATCTTTCCGGATGACCCAGAAAAGCCAAATGGCTCAAAATCCTCAGGAAGCTCCCACTGGGTTAAAAGAAGAACTTCTAGTTGCTCTGTACTGCCTTTATTATTGGTTATGGACCACCTCCGTGGAACTACTCAAGGTCTCCACAGGTATAGCAATTTCTTTTTTGGCAACTTTATTGTCAGACAACCTGCCTTCTGGGTATGTTGTTATCACTGTAGTCAATTGATGTTTCTGACATTGTTCTTGGCAGGCTCTGTTTTCCAGGGCACTGCTTGGGGAAAAAAAAAGAACCATGAAAAACCTGGCACTGTTTTATGCACTTCTCTATCTTGTGTGTTATATTTCACAAGAAGAGAGGTGGAAAACATATAGTTTAAAAAACAAAACAAAACAGGGCACCACTGAATAAAGATAGAGAGTGATATCAGTCTGTCATTGCCAGATTTTCTCACCGGAAAGAGCTGTATGGAATCTTAGCAGGCAGTTTGAAATTTATTTTCTTTTTAATTATATATACACCAAATCTAACTCATGCAAAGCCCAGATATACAAAGAAAACATAAGAACTTTGTCTTAAACTACTTGAGTTTTCAACCCTGTCACTATCCACGCCCCCTCCACACATCAACTCTCCGTATTCCACCATCCAATCCTGTCTAAAGTATAATCATTTCTGATCATGTCAGCAGTCCATATATCCAAAGTTTAGTCTTCTGAGTAAGCATGTTTTTATCTAAGGTAGCTCACACCCTTGTTGCTTTCCTTGTGATGTTTCTGGGCATATTGGCTGAGAAGTGCAGCTTATGAGACTTCAGGAGTGGAGAAGAATTAGAGTCGTTGTATCCAAACTTCTTTTCTCTTGTCTATCCTTGTGCTGCTAGTCCTGAAGGTGTTCACAGCTGAATTCTGTGACCAGAGTAACTCACAACCTTCACTCAGTTCAGTCAGGGCCCATTAGCACTTTTGAGCTCATCTGGGTTTGTGACTTTTGGAAAATGTAGCTGTGACTTCCATTCAGTCCTGTCTTGGTTGTTTCTATACCTACCCTTTCCAGAGAGCCATCTTACCCCACATTAGCAATCCCACATTGAGCTGCTTCTTTAGTTAAACTCTCTCTGCTACTACAAGTTCTGTCTACACAACAGGAACCAGGACATGCTTGGGAAAGCTAAATGTTGAAAGAGTCCCTCTGCCTGGACTCAGTGCACCTCCGGGTTGATGTGCAATTTGTTACCTTCATTGAGGTAACAAAGTCTCCTCTCAGAGTCCTGAATGTAAATAAAGGCAAAAAGTGACTACCTGCAACAGTCCTGTCAATATTTTTAAAGTGCTTCCTCTTGTCTAAAATGACCCCCGGAGAAGAAAACTCAAAAGACATATATATGACCATATAACTCTCTCTTCTGCCTTCCTCTCTCTGTCTCCTCACACAAATCTCTGGCATCAGAAGGAGGACCCTTATTTAAAACATGCATTTACATTTTCTTTCTTAACTCCCACTAAGCCCCAATAATGTCAGAAATATCTTCTCTATACTATATGTGTTAATTAATGCTAATTGTTGTAACAACCACCCAAGTCTTGGCCACAAATACAGTACAGATATTTTCTCATTCACTCTGGTGTGAATGACTGTGTTGGGGGCTGAGATGCTCTGATGAATGCAGTTATTTGGGGCCCAGGATCCTTCCACCTCCTGGCTTTACCAATTTCTAGAAAAGCCAAGTTCTCCACTGGGTTCTCTGCATTTGGCTACAGCTGAGGAAAGAGAGCGTGTAAGGAGTGTAGTTTTGGAGGGTCAAAGCCCAGAAGTGGTGAGCATTACTCTGTCCTCATTCTATTAGTCACTTAACTGTGGGAAATGCCACCTTCCTGGGTGCCCAAGAGCAATATGAGACAGGCATGATGAACATAAGGCACTGTCTCTGCCACACTCTAGTGATACAATCCATTAACTAAGACCACCAAGATTGATAGATGATATAATGGTGGGGAATTTTAAATATCCATTCTCAAGCAATGACCTTTCGTGTCCGAAGCTGAGCATCTTTATTTCAAATTCCTTTTATTTAAAATACTGATCTCCTCTGGGAATATGAGTGTCTTCTGTGGGCTAGAGTGAAGTTCTGGTGTGCAGGTAGGGGGGGGAATTTATAATAATCTAAAAATATTACTCTATTACAATATAATTTTAACAGCTTTAATGACCCTTCCCCAATACAAATACGATTATGTGAATAAATTAGAGCATAGATAAGGGTCATTGAGAAAAAATGAACACCATGGTCTAGAAACTATTTGACAAAAGGGATTTGAAGATAAATCCTGGTACGCACACAGGGCTGGCTTCACAGACATGTGAGCAATACAATTTTAGAGAGCACTGTGCTCAGTAGGATCTATGCTTGGTTTTGTTATCATCATCTTAAAATCCTTCACAGTTTTGGATATGGGATCCCATGTCTCTGTTTCACACTGAGCCTCACAACCTGTACAGCCAGTCCTGCCCACATGTGATCACAACCAAGGGTGATGAGATTGATCTCGATGCTAAGTGCCTTCAGACCACACGGCAAGGAGCCCTTTGTATTTAGTGGAAGCTCCTCAGACGTCTCTGCAAGATGAGGGGATCAGGTGGATGTGCTGCTGCCCACTTCTATTCATCTCATGCACCAGGCTTCTACATGACGTTTCATTTAGGAATGAATGTATTCTACTGCTAAAAATAAGTTGATACAAACTTATTTTTGTTAATTTGGAGACAAAATTCCTCCTCACCTTTATCCTATAACAAAAAGTCAACTGCAGGGTAATGAAAATGAAAACAAATTTAAAACTTGATCTGAGAGCACCTGGGTTTATTTCCTAATTCTGTCACTTACCTGACACAAGACATAGCTTCTCTGAGCATCAGTTTGTTTATCTATTAAACTGAGATAATAATAAACTTGAAATTGTTATTGTTTTCATTGTAATATATGTGTAAACACTGTAAAAATAAGAATGTATACCCTGTATAAGTAAGCAGCATTACAGTAGTTTATGAAAAAATTTTCAAATAAGTTTCTTTGTTTTTACATTGACTACTTTTAAAAGTGTGAAATGAATACGAAATTGAGATTAATTGTAAGGGCGCAAAAAAAAAAAAACAATAGTGCATATTTGACTTCACACTTCTTGGCTATTTGCTGATTATAAGCCTTATATGACAGGTATTATTAAAAGCATTGTATTGTCAACTCAGTAGAAATAGTAAAATTAAATGACCAAGACAGCAGTCAAATTTAAGTTTTCTGAAGAGTGTCTAATTAAATGGCATTTGTTACTGAAAATGCTGATAAACATCACCACTATTTTCCAATACTCCCAAGTACACTGAAAGAACTAGATTCCCAGAACTCTGCATCGCTAGATACCACACTTAGGTATTTCTGAAGAACAGCTACTTTGGAAAAGAGCCTCTCAGCAAGTGAATTCTTAATTAATTCTAGAATCTCTGGACCCTTTGTAACCTTCTACCTTGCTGACTAAAGGAAGACAGATCTTATTGGTCTCTATTCTCTGATTTTGGTCCTTGAGCCAAATAACACGGTAGAGTAAAGTTCTACAGAAGGAAAAAGACCTCCCTCTAGCAGAGCTTCCCCTGTTCCTATTCCATGAATTTCATCTGATCTGTTCAAAGCCTTCCCACTTCAGAACATTGTTCCCAAACCGGAAGCCATTTAAATCCCTTTCCTGTAGCTTGGGAGATAGTGATAAGGTAAGGCACATATCGGTGTTCTCACTGGTGGAGGTGGAAGGAGTTGCACGAAGGAGAAACAAATCCTTGAGTTCTACATGGAGTCAGAGTTGATATCAACATATTAAAATTCTTATTTAAATTTAAAATGTCATTATTCTGCCTGCCTTTTGTGTGTTGGCTCCTGGTCATGCAACTGACAGACCCGAGGTCTTCTATAAAATGTTGCTATGTTGACTTCGTATTAAAGGATTGCCAAAGGTAATGGTAGGGAAACCAAAACAATGACAATAATAATAAAAGTCTAATGTTTTTGAGCTCGTATTATACTTATTAGACTAACAGCTATTACATTAATTACCTCATTTAAACATCGCCTCAATCTATTGGTAGAGGCATTATTATAAGAGTTACTATTTTCTAAATTTCCTAATGAGAAAATAGAAGATCAGTACTGTAAAATGTCTTGTCCAAAGCTGAATAGTTGACACATTGCAAGGGTCAAGAGTCATACCCAGGACTCCTGGAAATCAGAGTCCATGCTCTTAGCCCTTCCTAAAGTGTGCTCTCAGAGTATAAATGTAACATGGTTACAGAAACCATGAAAGGATTAAAACTCCACTAGATTTGATAATCTCAATGTTAATCTTATACCTAGGATTACCAAAGGGCAAATGTACTTTGGTAATTTTCGGATTAATTTGATCCATGAAGATAGCCGGAGTAAATTAATCAGTCCTGAACACTAGCTTAGCGATGGCTAATTTCTTACTTTCATTGAACAGTCTCAAAGTTATGTTAGTCAAAGAAGGCATTACTCCTGGTAGAGAGAGGTATGATTTTCCTAATTCTTCTCCCTCCTTCAAAATGGAAAATGATGCAGCTACAACTCGAATTTATATGCTGGTCCTGCAAATCCACCAGAGGCCTCTTTACCTCTAAGCTACAATTTTCACAATAAAACTCATTTATGCCATGACAAGAAGGTGTATAGCTCAAGCATTAAGCATTAATTATACTTATTCATACTTTGTTCACAGTCTCATTAGCATGTAAAAGTTTGTCTTTCAAAGAATTAATAAGAAAATCTACTACAGTTATCTTTTGGTGTCTTTGATTCAAAAATGAAATGATAACTTTAAACTATTATGATCCTTAGGGCATCATAAATATTTTCAAATAAAAATATTACCAGTTCTCCACCAGAATATTTAGCATATAAAGCCCATTGAATTTTCAAGCACATATTCCCTATCAGATTATAATATCCATAAAGACAAGGACAGTATTGACCCCCTTTCACCACTGCTTCTTCCAAACCTGCCATCCTCCAGATAATTATCAAATAGTTTTGGAAGAACAAATACAGAGCTACAATTTTTACTTATTCTCTCCATAGCACCTTTCTTATATTCTGAGACTGGCACTGTAGGGTCATGTGTAAGAAATTACCAGTAGTAACTGACTTCAGTTTATAAAAACTTCTCACAAGTCCATTTTTTAAAATATAAATTAAATTTTAATTCAATTAAATCACTCTATCAGATAATATTATTGATCACTGATTAGAGTCAAGGCATTATGCCAGGTTACACATGGCTCTTATTTGAAAGTAGTTTATAATCTCTATGGGATTGTGTTCTTTTTGGCCCCCACTGGATTATGGTGTGCTTCTGACAAATAGCCTTCAAAGTCTGTCTGTCTAGAAACACTGGTTTAATAGTAGGACATTTTAACAAATTTGGGATTGGTAGAATGATACAAAAAAATTGAATTTTAATTTGTCCAACTACTTTGTTCCATGAATTTTCTTCTTAAGCTTCCTGTTTTTTTGTTTTGTTTTGTTGTTTGTTTTGTGAGCACCAAAGTTCATTTCATTTCTTTAACTTTATCCCTGTGGTACATAAACATAAACACTTGCGATACTTTCTTAGCAAGCAGATACTGATAGATAGCATATGGAACAGGGAGAAGAAAGAGGTCATAGAGTGTATATATATATATGTATATATATATATATATTTTTTTTTTTTTTTTCCCCTCTTCCTCTTATAGGCCTATCCTGATTTCTTTTAGGCCTTGGGCCTATTTTTAAAGTTGCTTTCAAAATCAAGAGAGTAAGGAGAAAACCCAGGAAATTCTAGGATCTACAAGGAACTCAAACAAATTAGAAGGAAAAACACAAACAACTCCATTAAAAAGTGGGCAAAGGACATGAACAGACACTTGTCAAAGGAAGGCATACAAGCAGCCAACAGACACATGCAAAAATGCTTAGCCTCGCTACTCATCAGAGAAATGTAAATCAAAACTACTGTGAGATACCATCTAACATCAGTAAGGATGGGTATTGTTAAAAAGTCAAAAAACAACAGGTACTGGCATAGCTGAGGAGAAAAGGGAACATTTCTACACTGTTGGTGGCAGCATAAGCCAGTTCAACCTTTGTGGAAAGCAGTGTGGTGAATTCTCAAAAAGTGAGTTTCCATACAATTGAGTTTCCATACAATCCAGCAATCCCTCTTCTGGGATTATACCCAGAGAAACAGAAATCGCTCTAACAAAAAGACACTTGCACACATATATATATATTGCAGCACTATTTACAATAGTAAAAAAATGCACCCAACCCAAATGCCCATCAAATGTGGATAAAGAAAATGTGGTACATATACATGTTGGAATACTATGCAGCCATAAAGAAGAACAAAATCATGGTCTTCACAGCAACATGGATGCAGCTGGAAGCCATCACACTAAGTGAATGATCACAGAAACAGGGAACTGAATACTGTGTGTTCTCACTAATAAGTCGACCCTGATCACTGGTCACATGGGCACAAGGGTGTGATCAGCAGATGCTGGACACTGCTAGGGAAGGGAAGAAGAGAGGAGAGAAGGAGCCACTTGGCAACACACTGGAAACCTAGTCCACTGTCCAGGGATGAGAGGCCAGCTAGAAGCTCAAACTTCTCCTGCATGCAAATTACCTTATGTTGTAGTAGATGCTCACTTGTACCCTACAACTCTAAAACAAAATTTTAAAAATTAAATAAGGAATTAGGTGAATTAGGTGAATAAGGTATTAGGTGAATTCATTTAAAAAGTTAAAAAAAATAATAAAGCTGCTTTCAGTTTCATATAATTCTAAAGGTTCTTTCTTTTCTTGAATTCCACACTACACATTGTTAATGCCAAATAAATGTTTCTGGCGTTTCTTGTCATTGTGACTTTCTTATTGGATTTGCGTGCCTTAGTGAGTCCAATGGTAAAATCTCATTTATTTGAATAGCTTCACAATTTCGTGCACCTACCATAAAAACAAGCAAATTGACACCCTGCCAGGAGTAGCCAGAGGAGATCTAAGAAGAGACTTCATAATGACATTGTTGCCATATTGCATGCCTGTAAATAATTCATTAAGGCAACCACCCTTTTGTTTTAAGCAAACACAAGCAGATGCCTTTTTTAAGCTGGATGCAGAGAACAGTCTTCAGAAAAACATTATTGTAATATGACACTTAAAAAGAATAACAGATTTGCTTTATTGATTTTGCAGTAGTAATACACAGTGATTACTTGTGTTATCCATTTTATCTTACTCATGGGCTTTGTCCTCTGTTCTTATTATTTTATATGTGTGAATATGTGTGAAATTTCATTGTTAACAGCAAAAGTGTGGAAAGGTAATGAGATCAATTCATAATCAATCAAGTAAATCCAGGTGATTTTCCTTGTCAATGCTATCTACAGGTCTGTGATGTTAGCACCACTAACCCTGCTTCTTGATTCACAAGAATATATGAAGCAGATTATTAAGGGAAATGGAACAATTTCCTGAAGATTAGCATCTCTATCATATTTAAAAGATTGGAGAGTTACTGTATATTTAGGTCTGCCAATATGTAATGAGCATCAAATAAGCTTTGAGGCCAAAATTATGTTTATATTCTCTTATCTTTTGTCTGCACTGACAGGACACGCTACTTCATGAATTCATATATTATTTATTAATATTCTATGTGATTCCAGGATAATATTTTGTCTATTTACTCCATCTGTGTCCAATAAAGTGATTGATATTGACTATTATAGTAGTTCACAATCTTAGCTGTCACATGCAGGGGAATTTTCCAAAATATATATGCCCTGTTTCTAGGGTTTCAGTTTAATTGGTCTGAATGGGACCCAGGCAATATATTCTGTAAAAGCTCCCATATATTCCTTATGAGCACCTAGGTTGAGAAGTATTGTCATTGTCTATGGGCTAGATATTCTCACTTATCTGAGGACAGTCACCATCACTGGGAAACTCTGAATACATTTGAACCTACTTATTAGTACACAGTGGGTTATAATTATTATTACATAAATACATGCATAATATTATAGAATGTTAGAACTGAAAGCAAATTTGGTTATATGGCTTCTTCATGGTGTAGATGAATAGAAATCCCAGATCAGAATGCTAGTTAGTGGTAAGTTCAAAGTAAGATTCATGTACCTCAGAATTCTGGTCCAGTTTTATTCTATTATAATTTGGATTGGTCAAAGAGAATTGGATTGAGATTGCCCCCCCACACACACACACACTAAATGGGGGGGTGCCAAAAAAAAGTATACACATTTTAAGAGATGTTATGTATGTATTACCTTTCAAAATTGAATTGAATTATGGTAGCAATGTGTAGTATGACATTCGTTCAGCCGTGCTTCCACCATTTTCTTTGTCCTATTTGTTGCATGGTGATGCTAGCATTCATTTGATTAATGACCTCTTTTGAGCGAATGCCATACTTAAAATGTGTGTACATTTTCTTGGCACCTGTATATCATATATATATACATGCACAGAGATAATATAATATACTATCATTTCATATACTGTGCATGTTTGTTATATACACAACTGTTGGGTCCAATCCAGAGAGTTTAAGAGATAGAAAGAAGCAGCAATAAAGGGGCTCTAGAAATAAGATCTCATGTCTAGAAAGTCAGAGAAAAGAGAAAAGAAACATTGGAGAGGTTGAAGAACCCAGGGCCAGCTACCAAAGCAGTTTCTGAACAATTTGGCAGTAGAAATCCAAGAGAGTCTGAGCAAAAAAAAATCAGAGTTTAGGCAAAAAGTTTAGAATCAGGCATAAACTCACAACAACAATAACAGAAGCTGGGATTGCTTCTCAGAGTTAATGAATGGCATGGTTTCTATGTAAGTTCAGATGAGATTCAGAATGTGAGTTGGCTTGAGTTGTAGGCAGAGGCAAGATTACGTGTCTGGCTAGAGTCAGGCAGAGGTAGGATGGAAGAAGCTGTTGTTGATAGTCAACACAGCTCAATAGGAACTTTAATACTTAACACAATCCTTGTAAAGGGAAACCCTAACCAGATGTTCTGATTATCACCATTAGTGAATAGATTGGAATATTAGTGCAGTTTATTGTTTCCTCCATGGTGGTTAAAATTAATGCCAGATGACTCTCCTGACCCAGACACTCTTTTCTGTTCTCTATCTATAAAAAAAAATTAATAAAAACTAAAATTTTCAAGAATCTGCTATTACTGTCATTTTAAATGTTGGTATGATATTCACTTCAGGAAGATTATTATTCATTTTTACCATTATATAGATCTCATGCATTGTACATGCACTTAACTTTCTTGATATTAATCTAATAAAAAGGTTTGTCTCTTTTGTTTGTAATAGTTTATAGTGTCCATTTTTGATTCTGAAAAACAGAAGTCTTAGAAATGAAATATTGCAGGTGAATTAATAGACATGAAATAGAAAGATGACTAAATTTGTTCATCAAAGAGCTGGAATAAATATATACTCTCTATACGGATTTTATTATTTAAAAACTAATTCCATATTTAAGAAGAATCATTCTATGATACTTCAGTATTTTCAAGTGTGTGTTCATGCAGTAATAAGTTTCCAGAAAAGAAAATTTTAGGTGATATAATCTTTGACATAAAACTGCATGAGTTAGAAGGAATCCTTCTGTGCATTCCTACCAAACCACCCCTCTGTAACTTAAAATCACACATAGTTGTTTCTAATACCCTTGATTCAGTAATGTAATCATCATCTCATGTAGTCTCTTAGAGATCAAAGTTTCAAATATACAGCTGGCCCATTTGAAATAGTTATCTATACCAGCAAATTTTGTCTCAATATTTTTAGCTATTTAAAGGAATATTTAAGAATTCCACAATTCATTTTAGCTGTGGGCATTAATAGTAGCTTAATCTTGATAGAATTTGAAATTGTGTCACTTATGTGAGATCTATACTGAATTTTTTTTTTTTTTTTTTTTTTTTTTTAGAGCAAGAACAAGCACTGAAATCTCTTTCAGAAAGATTTACAGCATTAATAACTCCAGGCTATTTTAAGTCACAGTCAATCTTTATGGAAGAAGTACAGAGATTATACAGCAATTCTTTTATTTTTTTTTCCTCCTAGAATTGCAAACTGATGTTTCACATATAAGTTATTTGAAGAAAACAGTGCATTCACACTTCAAGAATATGCCTAAGGTCATTACTTCATTTTTTATTCTTTCCATCTGTGCTCAAATGCTCCCAAAAAAAGAGTAGTAAAGAGTACTACAACAAATTTATCAAGTCTAAGCAGGGACTAAAATTGAAGCTTATTTGGTAGTCTGAAGTATACAGTCTTCCACATAACCCCAATGGACCCTGTTTTGTAGGGAGAGACTCAGAATATCTAAAGATAAGATCTAAAGATCTGTTCACAGCAATGTTATCCATAATAGCAAAAAATTGGAAACAGCCCTGGTGTTCATAAGAAGGAGAATGAATAAACAAACTGTAGCAAAATCATAAAAGAATATCTTTCTGCAATAAAAAAGAACTACTGATAAAGCAAACAATATGCTGATCCAAAGAAGACCTACACAAGGTATATACTGTATGATTCCATTTATAGGATGTTCTAAAAAAAAAAAACTAATCTATGGAGGAAGCACAAATAGGAACAATGATTGCTTCTGGGGAACTGAGGACAAGTACTAACTGCGAAGGGGCATAGAAACTCTCCGGCGTAACCGTAATATTTAATAATTTGCTAGGAGTTCTGGATGTATACATTTTTCTTTTTCTTTTCTTTTCTTTTTTTTTTAAGTTGGAGCCTCACTCTGTCGCCCAGACTGGAGTGCAGTGGCTGCTCCTGGCCACCGCAGCCTTGCCTGCTGGGCTTGGGCGATCCTTCCGCCTCAGCCTTGCAAGTAGCCGGAACTACAGGCACACGCTACCACGCCCGGCTAGTTTTGTTTGATTTATTGTAGAGACGAGGTCTCGCCAAGTTGCCCGGGCGGGTCTCCAACCTGGGGGCTCAGGCAATCCACTCACCTCGGCCTCCCAAAACGCTGGGATTACAGGCTGAGCCACCGAGCCCGGCCGATGTATACATTTTTCAAACACAGAATGTACATTTAAGAAGTGTGCTTTTTGTTGTATGTCAATTTTACAAAAGAATAAAACTGCAAATAAATATCTAATTCTTGCTAATGGTATACATAATAGAATATTTAGGGAATATGTATGGATGCCTACAATGTACTTTGAGATGCATCAGAAAGATAAGATTGCTTGATCAATGTCTAGAGGGACGGATAAACAGATGGATAGAGGATAAAGAATACAGTAAAATGTCAATGGTAGAATCTAAAGACTGCTGCCATCTGCAATTGTCATCACTTTTTTTTTTTAAGTGGACAGTACGTGTGTGGGCTTTGGGACGATTGATAGTAGAGTCACATGTTTGCAAAGTTTGTGACAAGAATGACAACCCTCTCAAGACACTATCATTGTGAGTCAAATTCAACATATAATGCCCCTTCCAGATATTTCTTTTGACTCGGATTTATCTGTTGCTGAATAAATGATCTTTCCATATTGTGTTATACAATATAAAACCTTTATGCAATGCCATCTCCAACCTTAAAACCTCCTCATCCTTCCGCAGTTGTAACTCTTCCCAGCAGGTCAAAGAGAGCGGTTGGAGCAGCAACTGAAATCTGTACCCTCAGTTTGTACTGGTTTGTTGCTGATGGAGTGTAAACAAGAGTGATTGCTTTACTGTGACTTCTTAGAGATTGATCCTAACAACATTTACCTACACACTCATTGACAGCTAAGAAACTTGATGCAAATTTACTGATGATAATAACAATGTATGCCATTTTATCTTTTTCTGTCCATTATGGTCCAGGCACTTTTGTAGTTAACTCATCTGTTATCTTTTTTTTTCTTTATTTAACGTATATCATAAAGACAACAATAACATTTCATGCTTATTACCCTTTCCTGTCTTTTCCCCTGAATTTTCTACTCCAGAGAGAGAGAACTGATTGGACCAAGAAAAAGTCTCATAAAGAAGAGAAATAGCAATATGTATGTAATGGTGTTTTTTTGTTTTTTAGTTTTTGTTTTGTTTTTTGTTTCATGAAAAGGCAGTTTGGAATGCCAAAAATGGGAAGTTTCAGCACATGCTCCATTTAATCTCTTTGAATGTTGAAAGTCAGACTTTAAAAAACTGCCTTTTAACAGGAAAAATGGGAACTTCTATACAAATTAGCTGAAAAAGTATTGTCTCTGCAAATAGCTTGTAATGCATCCAAAAAAAAAATTTCTTTATCTGTCATTTTCACTAACATCATGAACCTTGAGTATATAAATGAGTCACGTGTGCTTTTTTATCATATTCCATCCTCTCTATTCTTTTTGTTTCCTTGCTAATAAATATGTTTGTACATTTTTTTAAAAAGTCGTGATAGTTTGATTTATTTTACATCAAGTTTATGTCAAGGTATGCCATTTTCATGTGCAGTCACACAAATCTTCTATTCAGTTAACCAACTGAAGCAAATAGCCTTCCTTTTCTGGAATATTTGGTATATTGGGGCCTTCAGTTTAGTCTAATTGTTTTATTGTAACCTGATTTTTTTCTTTGTGCATATATGTTACTTGTTTTTGCTTATTCCATACCTCCAGACAACGTTTCATAATGTGACATTATAAAACTAAAAAAAAAAAAAATCTTTGTGACATTTAAAACAAAACTCTTTTTTCTAATTACAAAGCATGGGACTCAGCCATGAAGTCACACCTGAAACCCACATACTCTGACTTCCAGTCTAGTTATTTTTGCAGTTTATGTACAATCTCAAAATGTCCTCATTCCTCAACTGCTGACTTTAGTCTATAGATTAGGCAACTATTGATTTTTTGTAGATAAAAGAGTTGAGTTACGTACATTAGAATGTTAGAGAATGTCCTTGAAATTTGTTTTTTTTCATGGAGTACAAGAATATAGCTTGAAAAGTCAACTTTTAAAAGTAATTTGAAAGACACTATATAAATCTCTCTTCTCTCTCTCCTTTTCCCCTCTTTCTTTCCCTCTCCCTCCTCCTTTCCCTCACTGTCTCCATCTTTCTACTCTCGCTTCCTTTATCCCTTCCCCCACCTCTCCTCTCTTTGCAATAGCATCCAGCATTTGATCTCAAAAGGTAGTGCAACAAGCTCTACAAATTCACAGCTATTTATAATGATTCACCCAACTTACCACTCTAGAGTCATATAGCTTCTCCATTTGTGTGGAACCTTACTAAGCAGCAGTTTATGCTCTAGTGACATCAACAAAATCATGTGTTGTCTTCGTGAAGGATGTGATGATGTGGAAAGACTGAAAATGTGCTCCCACTCTGGCACAGATACCTTCAGTTTTCCCTGGCTAATTCATATGTTTTTTGCAATAAGACATTGTTAAAGTGTCTTGAGGAGCTGAAACAGAGGGTGATGTTATTCAGGATCCAGTGAAATACCACACTGTGTATCTTGCATAGTTTTACAGATAGGACATCATCCACTCATTCAGTAAGTATTCAAGGAATCTATTCTGTGTCAAGTACTGACTGTACTAGACACAAAACATACAAAGATGATGAGGCATAGACCCTGTTTGAGGAAGTTCATTCTTCATTAGCAAGATAAAGAAGTAAACACAGGTGATATGTGAGCTCAGCAGTAGGGCACCTCCCGCAGCAAAGGAGAAGAGGGACTTAAAATAATGATCGAGAAATGCTCCCTAAAGAAGGTGACACTTAGGCTGAGTCTCCAAGGAAGAATAGGTGTTAGCATATAAAGGACAGAAGAAAAATTTAGGTAGATAAACATCACTTGCAAAAACCCAATGTCAAGCCAATGAATTTCCTTTCTGACCTTGGATCTACACTGAACAAAAATGTATAAGTTGTAGTCATGGTTATTTAATTCCCAAAACCAGGTAAGGAAATTATAGTGATGTCCTCTATACTAGACAAAGAATCCAGCTACAGAGTTCTAAACTTGTTCCCTTTTGATATAAAATTGGATAGTTCCAAAAGGCATTATGTGCTACACTTGCTTTAAGAAATACGTTCAATTTGGCGAGACCTCATCTCTACAATAAATCAAAAAAAATTAACCGGGCGTGGTAGCGCGCTCCTGTAGTTCCAGCTACTTGGAAGACTGAGGCGGAAGGATCGCCGGAGTCCAGTAGGGCGAGACTGCAGTGGCCGGGAGTGGCCACTGCACTCCAGTCTGGGCGACAGAGTGAGACTCCAACTCAAAAAAAAAAAAGAAATATGTTCACTCTATTAACCTTTTTTCTCTCACCAAATACACATAAGCAGCAGCTGATAATGAAAGAGATGAGAGGGGCACAAGGCAGAACAATGGAGGGATTACTGAACTTGGAGTTTGCAATCTAGAACCCACTACCAGCTCCACCCCCTAGGTCTCTGATATTGAAAATAATGATTGCTACCTCTGAACTTTAGTCTGCTCAACTTTTAACTAGGACAGAATAATATATTTACTTCTAACATTATAACAAATTTGTGAATAACAAATGAGAAACAAGGAGGTACTATAGAAAATATGTAATACATAATATATGAGGGAGGCCCCCAAAATGGGGATTATTTTGTGGAGGGTTGTCTCTTGTACAGGCTTCCTCACCCCACACCCAGTTAAGTGTTCTAGGAACTCCTCAGCATGGTGTACTACTGTTGTTGTGAGAGGTTTCAATGAAATTTTTTTGGAGATTCTTTCAACACGTTTGCCTGTTTCATGATGGGTGATTTACGAGCGCACCTGCCCTCACCAAGCTGAGTGTTCGGCAGCTTTTGACCAAAAATGACATGATCCCCAGGCCCCGCCCTCCTTATTCACCGGATCCCGCCTCCAGCAACTTTTTTTTGTTGTTTATTTCCCTGGATTAAAAAAATGTCCTCAGCCCAGGCAAGGTGGCTCATGCCAATATTCCCTGTACTTTGGGAAGCCAGGGGAAAGGATTGCCTGAGCCCATGGGTTCAAGACCAGTCTAGCCAACTTGGCAAGACCTCCATTCAAAAAAAAAAAGAAAGAAAAAAGTCCTCAAAGGGAAATTTCTTGCCGATGTGGAAGAGTGAAACAAAAAATGCAAAAGCACTAAAGGACATCCAAATTGACAGGTCCAAAAACTGTTTTGAATAGTGGAAAAAGTATTTTGTTAGGTATTTTGCATCAAACTGAGAGTACTTTGAAGTTGACTGAAGTTTAAACATGTAAAAATAAAAACATAATTTTTTATAAATACTGTTTTTGGGGGGGTCCCTCCTTGTGTATAAAAAGCTACAATTATTTATATAAAGTGTACATGTAACAACTCTCTCTGTAAAAATAGTGCAAATGTTCACCTAACATCTAGGCAAGGTAAGAAGCACGTTTTGTTTCCCAAACTGATTAACCCCATGTCTGTTCAGTACATAGGATTTAGTTCCTTCAGTTCTTCACACTTGTAATATTTCACGTTTACTTTCTCTTTTAAGTCTGAGATTGTCTTAGTCACCGCTGTATTCCCTGCACCTACTAAATTGCTCAGGAATATGCTAAAAAATGGAAACCAAGGTAATTCTTGGTAAATATCTTCTGAATAAAGGATGAAAATTTTAAACCTGAATTCTATAACTAGCCAATCAACATGTTTTTACAAGCTCTGTAGACATAATTCTTTTATTGTACACAAAGCAGTGTTTGTTTGGAGAGATTAATTTCTTACTTTTTATTTTTTTATTTTTTTTTTAATTGGCGTCTCACTCTGTCGCCCAGACTGGAGTGCAGTGGCCGCTCCCGGCCACTCCAGCCTTGACCTGCTGGGCTCCGGGGATCCTTCCGCCTTAGCCTTCCAAGTAGCTGGAACTACAGCCATGCGCTATCATGCCCGGCTAATTTTTTTTTTATTTATTGTGGAGACAAGGTCCAGCCAAGTTGCCCAGGTGGGCAATCCATTCGCCTCGGCCTCTCAAAGTGCTGGGATTATAGGCTGAGCCACTGAGCCAGGCCAGAGAGGTTAATTTCTGCAGGATTTTCTACATGGTACTTTTATCCAGCTGTGACATGCATAAGAGTTTTCTTAGCCACATTCCATTTCTTCAATACATAGTTGCTAGATGACTATGATGTAGACTATGGCATTGAACTATGCCCTGTGCAGATTTCCCTGCACAAGTGTCTAATAGGAACTTCCCATCCTATATAAAGTTATCTGATCATAAAAATCAACAGGTAGCCGGGGTTGGTGGCTCAGCCTGTAATCCCGCGCCTGGGCAGGTTGAGGTGAGTGGATTGCCTGAGCCCGCGGGTTTGAGACCCGCCTGGGCAACTTGGCGAGCCCTCATCTCTACCATAAATCAAAAATTAGCTGGGTGTCATAGCGCGCACCTGTAGTTCCAGCTACTTGGAAGGCTGAGGCAGGAGGATCGCCAGAGCCCAGCAGGTCGAGGCTGCGGTGGCCGGGAGTGGCCACTGCACTCCAGTCTGGGTATAGAGTGAGACTCCAACTCAAAAAAAAAAAAAAATCAACACGTGTCCGAGTATGCAATGAGAAGTTCAGGACAAAACAGTACAGTAGTTTAAAGGAAGAAGAGATAGGGAATTATTTCATGGAGCATTAAAATAAGAGCTGGCTGTCAGTCTGTCATTCCAGGCTGAGGTGAGTGGACTGCCTGAGCCCGCGGGTTCGAGACCTGCCTGGGCAGTGAGACCTCATCTCTACAATAAATCAAAAAATCAGCCGGGCGTGGTAGCGCATGCCTGTAATTCCGGCTACTTGGAAGGCTGAGGCAGAAGGATCGCCAGAGCCCAGCAGGTCGAGGCTGCGGTGGCCGGGAGTGGCCACTGCACTCCAGTCTGGGTATAGAGTGAGACTCCAACTCAAAAAAAAAAAAAAATCAACACGTGTCCGAGTATGCAATGAGAAGTTCAGGACAAAACAGTACAGTAGTTTAAAGGAAGAAGAGATAGGGAATTATTTCATGGAGCATTAAAATAAGAGCTGGCTGTCAGTCTGTCATTCCAGGCTGAGGTGAGTGGACTGCCTGAGCCCGCGGGTTCGAGACCTGCCTGGGCAGTGAGACCTCATCTCTACAATAAATCAAAAAATCAGCCGGGCGTGGTAGCGCATGCCTGTAATTCCGGCTACTTGGAAGGCTGAGGCAGAAGGATCGCCAGAGCCCAGCAGGTCGAGGCTGCGGTGGCCGGGAGTGGCCACTGCACTCCAGTCTGGGTATAGAGTGAGACTCCAACTCAAAAAAAAAAAAAAATCAACACGTGTCCGAGTATGCAATGAGAAGTTCAGGACAAAACAGTACAGTAGTTTAAAGGAAGAAGAGATAGGGAATTATTTCATGGAGCATTAAAATAAGAGCTGGCTGTCAGTCTGTCATTCCAGGCTGAGGTGAGTGGACTGCCTGAGCCCGCGGGTTCGAGACCTGCCTGGGCAGTGAGACCTCATCTCTACAATAAATCAAAAAATCAGCCGGGCGTGGTAGCGCATGCCTGTAATTCCGGCTACTTGGAAGGCTGAGGCAGAAGGATCGCCAGAGCCCAGCAGGTCGAGGCTGCGGTGGCCGGGAGTGGCCACTGCACTCCAGTCTGGGTATAGAGTGAGACTCCAACTCAAAAAAAAAAAAAAATCAACACGTGTCCGAGTATGCAATGAGAAGTTCAGGACAAAACAGTACAGTAGTTTAAAGGAAGAAGAGATAGGGAATTATTTCATGGAGCATTAAAATAAGAGCTGGCTGTCAGTCTGTCATTCCAGGCTGAGGTGAGTGGACTGCCTGAGCCCGCGGGTTCGAGACCCACCTGGGCAACTTGGCGAGACTGCGTCTCTACAATAAATAAAAAAATTAGCCAGGCATTGTAACACGCGCCTGTATTTCTGACTACTTGGAAAGCTGAGGCGGAAGGATCGCTGGAGCCCAGCAGGTCGAGGGTGTAGTAGCTGGGAGTGTACCACTGCACTCCAGTCTGGGCGGTGGAGTGAGACTCCCACTCAAAAAATAAAAAATAAAGTAAGAGCTAGCATTTACCTACTGCTTGCCAAGTGACAAGCACTGGCCTATGACTTTTAAATATATTTAATGCACACAACAACTTTCTAAAATTTTTTGTGCATTTTAGACTTGGGGGTACACATGCACGTTAGTTACATGAACATATTGTTAGTGGCAAGGATTAGGTCTCAGGTGACCCATTCCCCAGATAGTGAACATTGTACACCATAGGTAATTTCTGAACCCTAACCCTCTTCCCACCTCTCTCCTTATTGATATTCCCAGTGTCTATTATTTCCATCTTTGTGACTATTTAGCTCCCACATATGAGTGCGAACATGCAGTGTTTGGTTTTCTGTTTCTGAGTGAGTTCATTTAGGATGGTAATCTCTGCTCCATCCATGTTGCTGCAAAGGACATGATTTTGTTCTTTTTTTATGACTGTGTAGTATTTCATGGTGTACATATACCATATTTTCTTTATCCAGTCAATTGTTGATGGATACCTAGGTTGGTTCCATGATGTTGTTATTATGAACAGTGCTGCAATGAATGTACAAATACAGGTATCTTTTTAATGTATTCTTTTCCTTTGGATAGATCCCTTGTAGTGAGATTTCTGGGTCAAATGGTAGTTCATTTTTTAGTTATTTGAGAAATCTCCACACTGTTTTCCCTAGAGGTTGAACTAGTTTACAGTCTCACCAACAGTGGATGAGTGTTCCTTTTTCTCCACAATCACAACATCTGTCTCACAAAAATGCTTGAGTTAGGTACCATTATGCTTCCACCTTAAGTACAAGGAAATTATAGCTGAGTGTGATTAACTTGCAAAATTTCTCATAAAAATAGAACCGAGTCTGAACCTACACAGTCTTACTCCAGTTTCTGCCCTTTTAATTACTATACTATGCCTCCTCTGATAAAACTTTCAGGGCTAGCCAGGCTTGGTGGCTCAGCCTGTAATCCCACGCTTTGGGAGGCTGAGGTGAGTGGATTGCCTGAGCCCGCGGGTTCAAGACCCGCCTGGGCAACTTGGCGAGACCTCATCTCTACAATAAATAAAAAATCAGCCGGGCGTGCTAGCGCACTCCTGTAGTTCCAGCTACTTGGAAGGCTGAGGCGGAAGGCTCGCCGGAGCCCAGCAGGTCGAGGCTGCAGTGGCCGGGAGTAGGCCACTGCACTCCAGTCTGGGTGACAGAATGAGACTTCAACTCAAAAAAAAACCTTTCAGGGTTGAGTCAGATGTGATTGGCCAGAGAGAAAAATACTAATAGGGATTGGGAGAAGAGTGAGTAAGAGTAAAGACATAGAAGTAGGATAAGAATTGTCCAGTCAAAATGTAGGGTTATATTTGAGGAATAGTGGAAGTCTGATCTGGAAAGTTCAGACGAGCTCATAGTATGAAAACTTGAATGATAAGCTGAATAACTAGACTATGTTGTTTGGACAGTGGAAACCGGAAACTGAATTTTCAACCAAGTTTGAATATATTAATACAGTGGTATGCAGTGGTTTGCAATAGAATCTATGCCTCGGGCAGCCTTTCTTTTTCCAGAAAGAAGAGTGTGGTCATCTCTGAAAACTCGGCTGTTGGCAGCCTCACTACTATTCCTTCCCCTCTTCCTAACAGCCCTGATTTCCATTTGGGCATCCATGAGGTTCCATGCCTCGAGCAGGTGACCAAGGCTAAGCCAGTTAGTGACTTTGAGCCCCTTGACAAGAGGGATAGGCAAATCTGCATTAACTTAGAACTTTTCCTTGAGGTCTTTAGACAAAGGATATAGTTGGGAGTATGCACATGAGGCCTGAGGGTCTTGCCTGGGAATAAACCTAGAACACAGAGCAGGAAGAAGCATAAGTGGAGTTCAAACTCTCATGACATCATGAACCTTTGAATCCCACATGCCTCAAGTCCACCCAACTTCTTGACTTTTCAGATAGGTGAATCACTATGTTCTCTCTGGTATTTGAGCAGGTTTGAGTAGGTTTTCTATTCCTTGCAATAAAAATCATCCCAAGCACAATATTGCCCAATGCTAAGGATTTCACCTTGATTTTAGGACAACCAGTAGCTCCGTCTGAGCTGGGTGGCACAGCTCACAATATTATCTCCTTTTTTTTTTTTTTCCACGACTCACTCTTCAGGATGTCTTCACCAGGACAAATCCTAGTGATTTTTCATAGTTCAGCTCTGATGTCTCAAATCCAAAGTCAGTACCTTCTTCCTAGGACTGCTGATGTCTCTTCAATCTAGAGCTTATAAAGGTTCCGGGGTGACCAAGGAATGGCTGTATATCATCCCCAGGGCTTTCACATCAAAGGACCTACTGGCAGCCTCATCCTGTTCAAAATGACAAATTAAAATGAATCCCAGAGCTTTATTCTCTAAGAACATAAGACATGTTTTCTTTTTGAACATTTCATTGCACTGTCTTCAGAATCAAGCTCTCTAAAGAATGTTATTATACCTTGAGCTTCTTGACACATTTCCTAATAATTTGAAGCTTCTGACATTTATACAATAAAAGATTGTGCTTCTGCAAAAGGAAAAAAAAATCAATGAATCTTTTTGGCAATCGTCCTAAATCTGTAGAGATTAAATTCACTTCCCAGACATTGCTATTTCATATCAAACACAGAGTCACGCAGTATAATTAAGATAGTTGTAGAACCATATATTTCATGCCCTAGCTGTCTGCTTTAAACTATCTTGGGAAGTTCAGAAATAATAGAGAAGCTACATCTTAACCAAAGTAATTACATTTGCTAAGCAGAACAGGATGAGCAAGAGCTATGTAAAAGAATAAAATAAATCCACCACAAAACCAAGAACTTCTACATTAATTCTGATATATAAACCTTACTGATAAAAAATGAAAAAAAAAAAAAGGCTCACCTCCAGTTACAGCTCCCAGGGGAAGAGCAGCTATTATTCCCTATTGAGTTGGTACTTACCATACAGAGCCTGAACAATTCATACAGAAAAATAAACCATAACATTCCTGTTTATTATTACTTTAGCTGAGAGGTGGTGACATTAAACAGTTCTGCACTGCTGCTATAAATCAGCAGGCTGGAGATGTTCTCAGCATGGGACTAGGACTCCTTGGAAAACACTCTCATCAAAGCAACCAGCTGTCAGAATTCTTCAAATTAAACTGTTATTACAGTAGTATTCATTAGTCAGTTACTGGCTATTAAGATATTTTTATATCAGCACCATTGACATTGGCTGTTGCTTTTTAATATGCAAGTTATATATAAACATGATTCAGTGGCTCATGTAAGGATGACAGCCTCTATTAGAGGTTGCTGTCCCCCGTCTAAAAGCTGCTTCAAAGGGTCCCTGTCTGACCCATGCGTCCATGCACTTCTCTGGGAAGTTGGACGTTTGTTTGGTGGTCAGAATGGGGAGAGTGGTAGTAATAATATATTTCAACACTAGTATTTCCCCAGCAAAGTGATAGCCCAACATCAGAAATTATAACTCTTAAAGCCGTTACTGAGTCCCTGATGACAGTGGTTTATGCTCCTCCAACTTGATGGTTTGGATTTCTGTTTTGTCTGAAATGCTGGGCACGTGTTTCACTTTTGCTTGAAATCCAGAATCAAACAAAGGATGTAAAATGGGGTGTGTGGTGAAGTAAAGAGGAAAATCACTATACACACTCTGGTAGAAAAAAGTATGACAAGTATTAACCTAAACAGTGTCCTTAGCATTTGGGAAAGTCCTTAAGCCTCAATTTAGTTTTGGGGCAAATTTAACCTAAATCATTTTATTTCAACTAGAATAAAAAGCATGCACTAAATATTCACTCGTCTACAAAAGATTAATATTTTACCTATATGTATACCGCAAATTCATTCCCACATAAAAATCACAGACTTTTCACTTTTCTCCACCCTTCACATTAATCTTCACACAGTATATAAAATATGAATCTGTTTGGTAGAATATGTAGCCCAAATTGCTTATTTTGTAGGTAGCAAAAGTGAGACAATGAATTTGTTAACTGGGGTCAGTCTTAATTTTGTTTTCCTCCTCTCTATTTTCTAAAACAAGTTGGGTCTCCCTTCTCCACCTGGAAGAGAAGCCATTTCCTGGTTCTCAGATGCATAAAGATGCCAAGAGACAACATATTAACAATCTCTGCTTCTGCTGCAAGGAAGTGTGGCATTAGTCATTTTCTCTGGCCCAGAATCTGAGGTCCCCAGGAGTCTCCACTGGGATAGGGGCTTGATTTGGTATACTGCAGTTGGCTTGTACCCGCTCCCAAGAGCCAATTATTAAAGTTTCAGGAATTTTGCTAGCCACTAACATCATGTTAATAGTTCAAAATGGACGACTTACATCACCATTGAAAAACACTACAAATTAAGGTTTGGGATGTTTTGTTTTGTTGTTTCTTCTAGAGATCTGGTTGTTATTCATTAACCAGCACAACACTGTTTCACTGCTAAATCTTCTTTGCTGCATCCCGACCCCAAAGAGTGTGCTATGCTGTTAACAAGGCCACAACTATCCCTCTCCGAAATTCATTTATTAAGCAAATATCTACTGAGTGTCTACCTTACTTCAGGCACTTTGGGCACCTCCTATCATTAGTAAGGACTAAAATTCAGCACACTGTCTGCTTGCACTCTTCAATGAAGTCCTGCATCTGTCTGGAAGAAGGAGCACATTTTTCTAATCCCTCAGAGGGACTCATAGAACTATGGGCCTATGGGTGGGGTCTGCAGCTCAGTGTCTGTCAAGAAGGGGATCTTTTTTTTCTTATTTACTTTAAGGAATATTGTGGCCCAGGACTGAGCCCTGAACACTGTACAGAAACGAAAGACACAGTAGTCTGCAAGTAAGACAAGGTCACAGCTGCAGAGCTCAGCTTCCAGAGAGGGAACAAAATAAACATAATAATTTGAGAAACTGACAGCATCATGAAGCAAAGCCACCAAGGAGATGTAAGAGCGAGATGGAGGAAAGTTGGGAGAATGCTACTTTGGGTCAGGAGCTCAGTACAGGTCTCTTTGTGGTCAGGTAAACACACTTCAAGCAGAACAAGAGCAAATGCCTGGAGTGAAAGTGAGCTCATGCTATTAAGGACAGAACACAGTCCCTGTAACTGGAGCAGAGGGAGAAACACAGAGAAGGGTACAAGCTGAGGACAAAGAGGTAAGCAGGGGCCTTAGCTGTCCATGAAATGGAATTTGGATGTTATTCTTTGTGTAATGAGAAACTATTGGAATGTTTTAGGCAGAAGAGTGATTTGCATTTTTAAAAGATCACTCAGGCTTTTGTATGGAAATTAAATTGTAGGGAAATAAAAGTTCACACAAGAGACCAGTTACAAGGCTGCATATCACCCCGGCACACACACACCTGAGTACACATCCGCAAGAGGGGGCTTCTCCATTGTGTTTTAATTTTTATTTATTTTTAAATCGTGCTCTTGAACCCCATCCCAGACTTCCCAATTCAACCACCACTCACGATCCCAAGACCCACTTCCACCTCTGAAAGCCTCAGTTTGTCTTTGAATTTGTTCTAGGTCACTAATGTAGTTATTAACAACAGGTTATATCATGGTATATATACTGGAATGAATCAAAAGATAATTAAAGGAGAACAGAGCAACAAAAACAGAGCACCAAGGCAAAGAAAAAAAATGCTTGCTTCACACCAGATTTAATTTTGAGTTCAAAATTAGATCTTACTCTAGAGTTATTGTAAAGATGCCCCCTCAGCCCCTTGTAGAGCTAAGGATCCCTTTTCTAAATCAGTGGTTCTCAATCCTGCAGGCATGTTAGTATCACCTAACAAAACCTAGGTTGCTTCTAGTTCAAGAATTTTATACAGAACTCCAATTTCTATTTTTGAAATGGTCATCATTACTTGAGGGACAAAATGTCTTCTCAGCAAATGAAAAGGTTCAGTCCCAGCTGGGGTCAGTGGCTCAGCCTGTAATCCCACGCCTTGGGAGGCTGAAGTGAGTGGATTGCCTGAGCCCGCGGCAACTTGGCGCGACCTCATCTTCACGATAAATCAAAAAATAGTCGGGCGTGGTAGCGCACGCCTGTAGTTCCAGCTACTTGGAAGGCTGAGGCGGAAGGATCAACGGAGCCCAGCAGGTCAAGGCTGCGGTGGCTGAGAGCGGCCACTGCACTCCAGTCTGGGTGACAGAGTGAGACTCCAACTCAAAAAAATAAAAAATAAAAAAGACAAGAAAAGGTTCAGTCCCAAGAGTTTCTGATTTCATTTGTCTATGGCAGAGCTATGATATTTGAGTGTTTCAAAATTCACCCAGGTAATTCTAATGGATAACCATAGTCAAAAATTATGCCTATAAATGCATGATCATTTAGCTAGAGAGAGAGGAAAAATGATGAAGGACTTTATGTGGAACAATAGCAGCAAGGCCTTCTTGCCCTTGAGCCTGGAATGATGAGCAGTGGCACTATTTTTTTTTTTCCATGAAGGACACAGGTGGAAAATTAATTTGGCAACACAGAGAGCAAACAGCAAAAAAAAATGAAAAAAAAAAAGAAGAATCTTTCTAGGACTTAGGGACTTAGCAAAGTCTAGCTGCAACCTATCTCAAAAAACAAATGTAAGCCATCTTAGGTACTAGATATCTAGCACTGATTGTTTAAGTTGTCTTTTATTTTCATTTTTTGATTTGAGGTTTCACTCTGTCACCCAGGTTGAGACGCAGTGGCACAATTATGGCTCACTGCAGCCTCGACCTCTTGGGCTTAAGTAGTTCTCCCCGCTCAGCCTCCTGTGTAGCTGGGACCACAGGCACATGCCGCCATGCCCAGCTGATTTTTTGTAGATCCACGGTCTCATTATGTTACTCAGGCTGGTCTCAAACTCCTAGGCTCAAGCAATCCTCCACCTCAGCCTCCCAAAGTGCTGAGATTATAGGCGTGAGCCATCACGCCTGGCCTAATCACTGTTTGTTCAATAGAGACTGACTCTGCGTCATTTTCATGCAGTTTAAAATATAAATCTCAAGTGGAATCAGGTAAAAGCTCTCTTCTATACCAACTACCACTCAGATACTCAGACCTTGAAAGGAAACACACACTCAAATAAGTGTCAAAAGAGAAGTTCTCTCTCCCCTTCCAACCACCCGGCCCCCAAATCTCCACTCTTCAAAAAATAAACATTAATCAGGAAAGGATGCAAAGGAACAGAGATGATGTTGGAGAATTCAGGAAAGAGAAAGGCAATAGCATGCACCGCTTTCCTACTACGTATCAAGCATTGTGGGGACTTTTCCCAAATTATCCCATTTACCATCAAAACAACCCATGAGTAGCATTACTTTTTATTTTGCAGTTGTTGAAACTGAGGCTCAGAGGATAAGTGATTTGATGAAGGTCTCATATCTAGAAAGCAACTGAGAAGTTTCTAAGCTCCGTAAGTCATATTCCTCACTGTTCTATGCTTCTTCAGCCAAGGAAGATGGGGCAAAGGGACTGTGGAAACCAGGCAAATTGGAAATCAGTTAGATATTGAAAAATGTAGAAAATTAAGAGGTTGAAGAGAGACAAATGCCAGAAGACATGCTGAAGGGTAGATACTTCGTCAGGGCACCCAGGCAGGAATTTGATATGGAATGTGGAGGGACCCCAGGCTAAGAATGTTTACAAGGAATAAATCAACAATGACACAGACAAGAGGGTCAGCAAAATGGGGGATAGAGTAAGATGGGACCATCTTGGACAATAAGCACATGGTGATATGTGCTTATATCACCAATTGTCAACAAATTGCCTTGTGAGGTGGAAAACAACTCTGTCCTTCCTCCTCACCTCTACCTAAAAAGCACTTCAGTGAGACCTACTTTCTTTCTTTTTTTTTTTTTTTTTTTTTGAGTTGGAGTCTCACTCTGTCGCCCAGACTGGAGTGCAGTAGCCGCTCGCAGCCACCGCAACCTCGACCCGCTGGGCTCCGGCGATCCTTCTGCCTCAGACTTCCAAGTAGCCAGAATTACAGGCATGCGCTACCACGCCCGACTGAATTTTGGATTTATTGTAGAGATGAGGTCTCACTGCCCAGGCGGGTCTTGAACCCGCGAGCTCAGGCAATCCACTCACCTCAGCCTCCCAAAGGCGCAGGAAAGACTACTTTCAAATGTCACTTGTACATTTCCTTTGTAAAGCTACATACTCAAGAAAACCTCTTGCCTTTTTGTATGTTTATTTTACGTAAGAGCCTGTTTATTACAGTAACATAGGAGAAAAGGGCTTTGAATTTTTTTTTTTCAATTTGCAAAGGGATTTTGAGAGTGCTAAAGTATAGAGCTGTTCTTTTCCCATGAAATAAACATTTGCTGAAAGGGACCAAGGAAACAAAAATGAGTATTTTCTGTCTGCTGCAACATTTTCAGCTTGTTTATTTTGAGCCACTTAGACACCTTGCTTTTAGTTCAACAATTTCATACAGAACTCCAATTTCCATTATGAAATTGTCATCATTGCTTGAGGGACAAAATGTCTTCTCAGCAAATGAAAAACTTGATTCTAGTAATTTACTCCAATCAGTAATTAACTTCATGCCAAACTAGTAAAAGTTACAATGAAACAGAAAAGAATATTTTTGTGAGGGTTTATACATGTTTCCCAGTCTATTTCTTTTTTATCTTTAAAATTCTCACAGCAATTCTCTTACAGATTCTACAACTACTTTTCTAAATTTCTGTGAAATCCAAGTCATTATGAAGACAGAAACTATTTATAAAGACTATGAACATCTATATTCTGTCTATCCATTCAGTATACATAGGTTTTGTTTTGTTTTGTTTTGAGTTGGAGTCTCACTCTGTTGCCCAGACTGGAGTGCAGAGGCCACTCCCGGCCACCGCAGCCTCGCCTGCGGGCTCCGGCAATCCTTCTGCCTCAGCCTTCCGAGTAACAGGAATTACAGGCATGCGCTACCACGCCCGGCTGATTTTTTTATTTATTGTAGAGATGAGGTCTCGCTGCCCAGGCGGGTCTCGAACCTGCAGGCTCAGACAATCCACTCACCTCAGCCTCCCAAAGGTGCGGGATTACAGGCTGAGCCACCGAGCCCGACTCATAGGTTTTTTAATTTGTTTTATGTTGAGTCCCAAAGAACAAAATAAAGTTGAATACTAAACAATCCCTCTTTGCTGAAGGTTGGGCTATCAGAGGCAGCCAAACCTGTTATCTGTTAGGGAAGCTATTTGAATCCTGCTGCCTCATTGGTTTTTCTATTGTAAAGGTTGCTTTGGCCTTTTCGCAGACTTGGAGAAAATCTTATTCACTGCAATGTCACATCTGTGAAATAGAGCTCTTTGATGACAACACTGCCTCGAGATAGAAGGTAACCTTTGCTTCACTATTAGGCAGCTGAGGAAGTGCAGTCATATCTCAGGGCTGTGAGTGATGTCATTGAAAGATGAGGCTGTTAAAAGAGGATTCAGACACAAAACAGTAGACTCCCACTGCATTCTCTCCAAGAGGAAGACATTCACCCAGGAACAAATGTCATGGCTGAGTTGGATTACTCCTAGAGTTACAATGCCATGCTGGAACAAAAGGTGTTGATAGCTGCCAGGAAACCAAACTGTGATATAAACACAAGTATGTCATGGAGTAGATGTGTTTCCTCTTTTTGTTCTGTTGCTCTAAGCAGGAGAACTTTATTCCTGTAGACAAAACTCTAAGGAAGAGGACAAAATTGAGAAAAGACAATGTTGCAGACTTCAGTTTAAATGTCCAAATTAATGACTCTTCTAACCCACAATTCCTGGCTCTTTTAGTTGGTAGTTGGCTTACTTTTCCCTTAACCTAAAACTGAATCAGTTCTGAATCAGTTTTTTCTTTTTAGGGATGTATAGGCCTCCATTTAAAAAATACCAGAGATCTCTTTATAGTTTGCCCTATTCTGGAAAAATAACTTCTCTGAAGTATATGTTATCCTAAGCTTAATATAAAAAAAAAAAATTTGAGCTATTGCCCTTACCAATGATGTGGGCAGGTAACATTCACCATGTTTTCAGCAGACATTTGCATTTTCTGAGAGTGAATGGTTCTTTTTACTCATTCTAAGCAACTCTGGCACCTTTAAGAATTAATTATTCACTTTGTGAATTTTCTGAACCTTTTGTTCCTTCCCTTTCTCTCTCCTGCTGTATTATCTTGACCTCACTATTCACTGTGTGCCAAATGGAGCTCAAGGATATAAGACTCAAATGAGCCAGCCTGGCTCCTTAGAAACAAGTTTGGCAAAGGATTTGATGGGTGAGGAAGTTTTGAAATTCCTGGCTAGAACAAAGTTTTAGAATTTTCCATGGATTTTTTTGTTTCCTCTGTTCTCACCATTTTCAATCCAAACTTGTAATTGAAATATAACTACTTTATGTATCAACATCTGGACACAATGCAGTCCTTTTATGCAATATGATGCTTGGAGTGTTGGAACATCTGGTAGGAAAGAGGGGTTTTGATGCTTGTCAAAACTCTGGATGTTGTAATTTTTATTTTTCTATCCAATGTTTGTAAAAGGGCAGAATTTTCCACATTGTTGATATAAATTGTATATTGAAATCATATGGAGATCTTTTTTTAAAACATACATATGCAATATCCAAGTTGAGATTCTGATTCAGTAGTCTATGATGGGAATCGACCATGCATGCTTGTTAAAATTTTCCAGATTGATTCTCAACCAGAAAACCAATGGTGCAAAGATTTATTTTTTATACATTTTGAATGGTATTTTAAAAAAAATTTTAGTTACTTCTCTACTGTCTATTTTTAAAAGAATCTTCTCAAGACTAAATGCCTTTGACATGTATTCTATTTCTATGGTGAAATTTGTAAAAGATCCACTCCATTAAGTTGCATGCTAAAATCCTGATTGCTGTATTCATTTTAGTTGGCAAAATTAGATTTCTCAATCTCATCACTTAGAGAACAGACATATAAATTTCTGTTGTCAAACGCTTAACGTTAAAATTACACACTATAAGCCGGTCTCAGTGGCTCAGCCTGTAATCCCGTGCTTTGGGAGGCTGAAGTTAGTGGATTGCCTGAGCCTGCGGGTTCGAGACCCGCCTGGGCAACTTGGCGAGACCTCATCTCTACAGTAAATCAAAAATTAGCCGGGCGTGGTAGAGCACTCCTGTAGTTCCAGCTATTTGGGAGGCTGAGCAGAAGGATCGCCGGAGCCCAGCAGGTCAAGGCTGCAGTGGCCAGGAGTGTGCCACTACACTCCAGCCTGGGTGACAGAATGAGACTCCAATTCAAAAGAAAAAATTACACACTATATAGTAAACAAAAGATTGGATTTTTAAGTTAGAAATGTGGGTTTTAAACACAACTGTGCCACGAACAAAGGGCTCAGTGTCTGCACTGGTTAAATGTGGGGTTGGTTTAGGTGAGCCATGGGGTCCCTTTCGGCGTCAGCATATGTGATCCCATTTACACTGTGATCCTGTGTGAAATGGACTGGCAGTTGCTAACAGAAATAACAAGTGCATGCGAGGTTGCCTTTGCTGTCTTCCAGAGGTCTGCTGTAGCTATCAAGTAAGGAATACCCAGGAGCTAAGCTTCCTCTGTGCCATCTGCTCAAACAAGTAATGACTTAGTTCACACAACCTGTTATCTAGGTAGCAGGCCTTGGACTGTCAGCTCTCCCGTCAACTTCAGTCCTGTTAGATTCATGACCCCAAAAGGTATTAGTTGCCTGATTGACTGACTGATGATGACTGACATGTATACACAATTAACTCTTTAATCTCACTAGCCCTAAAATGAGACCCATATGTTTCTAATCCACAAATGTGTGTTAGTCTCTCCTCCCATGGAGAAATTACAATCAGGCTCTTCTAGTAGGATGTAGACCAGTGATTTTTAAGCACTTTGCAGTCATGCAGAATTTGTACTTCATTGACTGACCCACACCACATAAGTAATGCCTTTTACATGTGATTTTACAGCCATCCATAGATACTGTGCAAAGGGAAGTACACTTTTTTTTTTCCCAAATCATTTTTAAACTACCATTGACTAAGAGTTTGTTTACTTCTGGGCATGTTGCTTCCAAATACTTTTTCTACTAAAACAATTTCTGTTAAAATTTTGCTATACAAGTGTTAGCAGTATACAATTAGATATTAACACATTATACTATACACACTACATGCAGTTACATGGTTCACAGTAATAGTTGCTTATTTGTGCATCTGTGGCCTGAAGTAGGTATGTATTGCATTACCACCTTGAATTTAGAAATGCCCACAATATGGTAATGAATAAGGTTTGCATGGGCAAATTCTAGAACTAACAAGTACTCTCCCGTCTTAAATATATGCCATCTATGTTTGCTTTTGGACTCCTTCAAAGTTACTTACTCATAAAAGAGTAAAAACATTTATTTTCTTTATCATGCTCACTTCCTAGGATAGTGAGGGAAGGAACTCACTATTGAATTCACAATGAGGGAATGAAGAGTATCTGTTCTTTATTTGTATCCTTACTCAGTAAGAAGAAGAAAGCAAGCTGCATTGCAATACAAATACTCCAGGTGACTCAGATTGTGGTAGCTTATCAACTCTACCTGGAAGAACACCTGTCCAGATAAGGAACCAGGAAGAACAAAAATAAAACCCTTTGCAGAATGGTCCAAAAAGAAACCCTTATATATGATAATGACGATTCTTTGACTTCCAGAAGAAAAAAAAATTTTTTTTTCGCAGTATATTTGAGGGCTACCAAAATAAGGAACAAAAGTGGATTAGTAAATAAGCGATGATAGAACATGAAAGAGATTTGGAAGTCATTCGTGTATATATTGCAATTAAAAGCATAGGTATAGATGCAACTGCATGAGGATAGCACATAGACAAAGAAAAGACTTAGAACTCAACCTTGGGGAAACTTGTCATCTGAGGGAGAACTGACAGAAGAAGAACCTGCAGAAGAGTAAGAAGGACAGCCAGAAGCTTTGTCGGTGAAGCCCAGAAGCAGGATTTCAAAATGTATATTCACACATTCATTCCTACAGCAAATACTTTTAGAAGGTCTTCTTTGTACTAGACACCGGGATGTAGCAGAGAACAAGACAAACAAAAAGTCCTGTTTTCATAGAATATATAGTTTAGTGCAAATGGAATGGTGCCGTCTAAAAAGAGAACAGATTTTATGGAGTGTTAGATTGGGAACCAAATTGCAATGGATTGAGGAATTAGTGGGAGATGAGAAAGTGGAAACAGGTAACGTGATTAACACTTTCTAGATGACCATAAAGGGGAGAAAGGAACAAAGCCCTGCATGACCCCTCTCTGCCACTCATCTCTGAGTTGTGTGACCTCAGTGATACTACACTGCTACCAAAAAGTAAAAACTTAACTTTGACCTCTAACAAACAAAATTATAGAGCTTGAAATAACTAAAATAACTTCATGTCCCTGGCACCAGGAAGAGCAAAAATAAAACCCTTTACAGGATGGTCAAAAAAATGTGTATATGACAATGACAATTCTTTGACTTTTGGAAGAAAAAAAAATTTTGTGCGTTATATTTAAGGACCACCAAAATAAAGAACAAAAGTGAATTAGTAAATAAGCAATGACAGAGCATGAAAATTATAAGAATAATACTCTGTAAAGTCAAGAGACATTTTTAAACATATGAAAAATTGAGGTAAAAAGGAATTCAAGATCAACTAAAATGTAAAACTCTATGACTCACATCCATTTATTCCTTTCTTGATTCACTTCTTCCTGTTCTTTTCTCCACAAACTAAAAAGAGTACCTTGAGTTTGAGAAATCAGTTGAAAGTTCACACTGCTAGGGATGCTGAGTTGCCTTATTCTGAACTCAGAAGTCCTAATTTCCCGCAGCCAAAATTAGGTGCTCATTTTTGAAGCCACAATTTTTGGTAGTCAATACAATTGAATCTCCAAGTATACATTAAAAATTATTCATCTCTGAATGTTTTCATGATTTTAACATAAAGTCAATCAAAACTCCAAATAATTTTGGAATATGTGTTAGTATATTCAGTAAATAATATTAAATTGGAAACTTACCTGGGAAAAAATATATATGAGAACTATCTAAAGTATTCAGAAAGAAAATAAAGTACATTTCCTCCTAGTATTAAATACATTTTAATATTTACCAGTACAAAGACAAACAATAGAAGCACACAAAATCAAGAAGAAAAAAGAGAGAAATCTATTTATAGACATGGAATAGAAAATACTTTGTTTCACACAGGATACAAAAACCCAGAAATCACAAAGAATGTCTGAATAGATAAAAATTTAAAACATCGTATACAAATTACTGTAAGTTAAGTGACAAATATACAAGAAGTACTCACAATTGTTATAAAATAGAGTAAATTTTCTTAATTTCCAAAGAGTTCACCCAATATCTTAAGAAAGAGAGAATGATCAAATGGGAAAATGGCAAGAAATATAAACAGGGGCTTCCTAGCATAAGAAATTTTTTTTTTTTTTTTTTTTTTTTTTTGAGTTGGAGTTTCACTCTGTCACCCAGACTGGAGTGCAGTGGCTGCTTCCGGCCACCGCAGCCTCGACCTGCTGGGGCTCCGGCGATCCTTCCGCCTCAGCCTTCCAAGTAGCCAGAATTACAGGCATGCACTACCACGCCCGGCTGATTTTTTGTTTTATTGTAGAGATGAGGTCTCGCTGCCCAGGCGGGTCTCGAACCCATGGGCTTAGGCAATCCACTCACCTCAGCCTCCCAAAGGCGCGGGATTACAGGCTGAGCCACCGAGCCCGGCTGCATAAGAAATATTAATCGTTAATAGTATATTTAAAATTCTTCTTTTCATTCATAATTAAATAATTTGCTAATAAAAACAATTCTCACAACAACTGCATGATCTACATTACCCCCATTTGCAGATAGTCAATTATTTGAGTACCATTTGGTTAAAAGACTCTCCATTTCTTACTGATTGACAATACTATAGCTGTGATACAGGAAATTCTCCTAATATGAATTTAGCTGTTTCTAGGCTCTCAGTTTTCCACTGGCCTGTTTGTTTATCCCTGCCACAGCTCTGAATGCCCAAAGTCCAAATTCAGTTTCACTGGATTAAGATGAAGTGTCAACAGGGCTGAGCTCCCTCAGGAGGCTCAAATAAAATCCGTTTCTGCTTCTTCTAGCTTCTGGTGACTGCCAGCATCTCTTGGTTTATGGGGCTGCATCGTTCCAATCTCTGCCTTGGTGGTCACACTGCCTTCTCTTCTTATCTGTCTCATCTCCATCTGCCTCTCTCTTAAGGACTCTTCTAAAGGCGTTTAGGGTTCACCTTAATAGTCCAAGAAAATGTCCTCATCACAAGATCCTTAATGTAATTACAGCCACAAAAATTATACCAGACAAAATAACATTCACAGGTTCCAGGAATCAGGACCTGATATCTTTGAATGACCATTATAGAAGGAAGCCTTTTTTGCCCAGTATGTTTATGACATACCAGGAATCTCCCAAATTCAACTCTATTTGGCCTGCAGACAGTTACATCCTCTGACTTAATCTCTGTCCATAATAAAGCTGATATTTTGATCTCCCCATGTGTTGCTTTTTATTTCTCAGCATATTCAGAACAGACTGGACAAATGGATACTATTTATTGAGGGCTCCTTTGAAACTCAAAGGAGAAATGAGACGAAAATCGTGCATTGGTAATAATAGCTGACAAGCTGAGAAACTCCCATTTACCATGCACCACTGTGAAGAGGTTAAGAAGCAAAAAGAAAATAAGACAAAGAGACAGAAGGGGAGGCAGAGCACAGAGATCTAGAACTAATTCAACTACTGCGTGCATATGCATTATGCACAGTCAAGTATCTACATATGGCACCTGAAAAATATCACTGAATTAATAATTTAAGTCATGATTATGCCTCTAATTTCCTACCCTATCCTACTAAATAGACATTGTAATGAAAAGCATATTTTATTTACAATTATAGTTTATGAGCCCAAATGTAAACTGACAGTAATGAGAAGATGGTGTCACTAAATCCATTTTCATGTAAATTGCCACATTTAAAATATTCTGAAAGCAGTGAGGGCAGTTAATGAACCTAGTACTGATATCCTTGTCAGAAATGCCCGGCTTAAACCCTGATCTTGTGTTTCAGACGGGATGATGATCACTTCCTCATCACTTAAGTGTTTATTGTTTCTCCTCATGATTCTCTAATTATAACTGTTTTTCTTCTCTGCCCCCCTCCCGGCTATCAGCAAACCTGGTTTGAATTAGAAAGGAACAACTCTTTGGCTATTAACACAAATCTGTCTCCCAAGCAAGAGCTCACTTGCTGTGCATATAGCAGAGAAAAGCCATGATGTAACAAGGGTAATTATAACCTGAGTTAGCTGGTGGCATTGAAGGGAAGGGCCTGTCAGCATTTCACTGTGAATAATAATACCCATGCCTCCACTGACATGAAATGCCAAGTGTTAGTGCTTTGGTTCTCAGACAGCTTTAAGTCTAAAAATGCACGTTTTAATGGAAAAATGTGCTACAAAATGCTCTATGCAACCATGGTGTTTTAACATGCAGTCTTTTTTTTCCTCTAGAATTGGAAGATACTCCTGTGCTTAAGTCCAAGGCATTTGAAAGGAGCCACTGAGAGCAATGATTCAGACTGAAGGTGAGACGGTAAAGAAAGCAAGAGTTTATTCAACAGTTTTTCTTTTTTCCTCCCTTTTTTATTTCTCCTCTCCAAAATGTGTTCTCTTGGTGGTATTTTAGCTTGTGTTATCCAGAGACATACAACAATCTGATGAATATTCACAGAAACTAGAGAAAATCATGAAGAATAGGCCAATGCTTACCTTTAAATTCGCGTGGAGAGTGAATTACTTGAGAAACATAGTTGCTATTGCTATCGTTTAGAAAGTCCTCACCTTCTAAATGTATAAACTCTTAGAACTTGGTTAGGAAAATACCAACAATCCAATAGAGATATGGGTAACAAACATGAACAAACATTCCATTAATACAAATAAACACTAATGTAAAGATGTTCAACCGCATTCGTAACAAAAGTAATGCGAATTAAAGTTTTACTGAGATAGTCTTTCTCACGCATTATCAGACTGGTGAAAACCTCAACAGCTGGCAACACATCCTATTTTGTGAAAATGTAGGGAAACAATCTCATCAATTGCTGAGGAGAATGCAAAATAGTCCCTGTAGAGGATGTGTTAGTTTCCTATTGCTGCTATAATAAATGACCACAACTCGAGGCTTAAAATGAGATAAATTTCTTATCTTATAGTTATATATATCAGAAGTCTGACACTGGTCTCGCTGGGCTAAAATCTGTTTTGGCAGGGTTGCATTCCTTACTGGACACTCTAGGGAAGAATCAATTTCTTTGAAGTTATAGGACTAAGGTTCCCATTTTCCCACTCATTCAAGTTGTTGGCAGAATTCCCTTTTTTGTGGCTGTCAGCTGAAAGCCATTCTCAGCTTCTAAAGGCTGCCTACATTCTTTGGCTCATGACCTACTTCTCCTGTCTTCAAAGACAGAAACAGCAGGTCAAATCCTTCTCACATTATATCGTCCACTTACTCTTCTGCCGTCCTTTTAATTTTTTAATTTTTAATTTTGAAGGCGTGGGGTACAATTCAGGGTTAGGTATATAAATGTTCATTATGCGGGTACCCTTGTTGATGAGGTGTGCCCACCCCTTCTCCCCTCCCCCCATGGAGTTTCCTACCACTGCCAATCGCATCCCATCCCCTAACCCCTCCCCACCCTCCTACCCCCACATCCCACCCCATCCCATCCCCTTCCTACCCTCTTATACTTTAAAGCACACATGTAAATAGATCAGACCTGGATCATCAAAGATGACTTTCCTTTCTCAAAATCTTGCATTGTAATCACATCGTTAAAGAGTCTTTTGGCCAGGCTTGGCGGCCCAGCCTGTAATCTTGCGCTCTGGGAGTCTGAGGTGAGTGAATTGCCTGAGCCCGTGGGTTCGAGACCCGCCTGTAACTTGGCGAGACCTCATCTCTACAATAAATCAAAAATTAGCCGGGCGTGGTAGCGCGTGCCTGTAGTTCCAGCTACTTGGAAGGCTGAGGCAGAAGGATCGCCGGAGCCCAGCAGGTGGAGGCTGCAGTGGCCGGGAGCAGCCACTGCACTCCAGTCTGTGTGACGGAGTGAGACTCCAACTCAAAAAAAAAAGAAGAACCGGGCTCAGTGGCTCAGCCTGTAATCCCGCGTTCTGGGAGGCTGAGGTGAGTGGATTGCCTAAGCCCGCGGGTTCGAGACCCGCCTGGGCAACTTGCTGAGACCGCTCCTGTAGTTCCAGCTAGTTGGAAGGCTGAGACGGAAGGATTGCCAGAACCCAGCAGGTCGAGGCTGCAGTGGCCGGGAGCGGCCACTGCACTCCAGTCTGGGCAACTGAGTGAGACTCCAACTCAAAAATATATAAATAAATAAATAAAGAGTCTTTTGACAGGTGAGGTAACATATTCACAGATTCCAAGGGTCAGGTTATAAACATCTTTGAGGGGTCATTATTTTGACTACCTCAGATGGCAATTCCTCAGCATCTACTTAATTACAAATACATTTATCTTTAACTCAGTATTACCACTTCTGAAAATGTATTCTACATATATAGCCATGCACAAACAAAATGGCCTATATACCAACTTATTCTTTGTAGTATAGTCAGACAAAAGAATTTAAAAAATCCCAAGTGTCTACCAGTGTAGGATCAATTAAACTATGTGTATCCTCTTAATGTAGGTATAAAAATAGTATAAATAAACTTTGTATTGCTATGGAAAGATCTCCAGAAAAAGCAAGTTAATGTAACATATGAGGGTGAACCCACAAAAACCAGACTTTATTTGTTTTAAAATTGTGTATTTATTTTTACATATTTAAACTTCTGTCACCTTAAAAGAACTCTTTGTTTGATGCAATACACCTACTGAGAGGCTTTTTCCACTGCTGAAGACTGTTTTGAACTCACCAGTTTTGATGCTTTTTTAGTGCTTTTGCCATTTTTTGTTTCACCTCTTCCACATGGGCAAAATAAAATACTTCTCTTTCAAGACTTTTTTCATCTGGGAAAACAAACAAAAAAGTTGCTCAGGGTGCCATCGGGTGAATAGGGAGGTGGGGCACAAGGGTCATGCCATTTTGGGCCCCAGACTGTTGTATACTCAGTGTGGTGTAGGCAGGTACGCTGTCACAGTGGAAGAACCAATCACCTGTTTGTCACAACTCAGGACGTTTCTTCCACAAATAGTGATGCGACCTTCTCAAAACTTCCTGATAAAAACTCTGGTTGATAGTTTGATCCAGAGGAACAAATTCCTAGTGCACTACAAGGTGGCTGCCTTCCAAAAGAAAATTATGTTTTTTGGGTGGTGATCCCCCCTCCTTTTTGGGTATGCTACTTTCAGTTAATGAACCTAATATTGATACCCTTATCGAAAATGTCTAGCTTCAATCTTCCTATATATATTTATATGCTGTATTACAGTTGTTTATCAGTAACACATATAATACAGTCTATATATATTTACATTTAAGGTCTCTTAATTTTTTTATATATATAGAGAGAATATGTTTATATTTGTCTCATAACAAGCAAAAGAATGCAATAAAAGTGAGATTACCTGTGGGGCATAGGTGGGCAGAAAAAGGTAGACAAGGGCAAGAATAGAAACAAGATTTTTCAATAGACCACTTTTTAATAGCATTTTGATATTTGTACCCTGTAATTGAATTACGTATACAAAAATATAACATTAAAGCAAAAACAAAATAAGTAAAAACCTACTTTCAGAAAAACTTCTGATATTGGGGGAATAGAATGTTGTCCTGCACAAGAGCAAATTTACTTTTTTGTATTTATGCATTAAAATGTATCTCGGGTAAGTTAATAGAGGACAGAAACCCTAGTTGACATGGGAGTTTGCTTAATATTATAGTTAGGAAAACATGGTCAAATATAGAATAATCAGCAATAGGAATTTTTGTAGTATTAAGAGTAATGTGAGTTAAAAAATCAAATAGATTTGCACAGTAAATGTGTTTGAATGTCCACTGAGAGTTTTTCTCCCTTTCTAACAATCCCTATGCTTTTCAGTTGCTATGAATTTCATTTTAATAAGAGGTTAAGTGTCATTAATTACAAATTTAACATTTCAGCCTGGCATGAGTTTTCTAGTCTCCATAGAGTATAAGAAAAGGAGGTGAACTAAAGAACTGTAGCTCAGTACCCAGAGCCAGCACTGGGTCAGTCCACTGAAAATCTTTCATTTTGTCAGTGTCAACACATGAAAATTAACAAACTGGGGTAAATTACAAACTGCCAACTTCAGTAGCATAATATGAAACAATTTATGCGTTGCAGCATTTTATTATCACCTTGGTTTTCTGCACTCACAGGCCAAGTGAAGGCAGTGAGATTGTGCTCAATGGTTTTGGACACCAAGGATGAGAGTAGCTTACCCGCTTTCACACCTCTGTAAGAGTATTTTCATTCACACTGAGACTAAATAAAGGTAAACAAGGGAGAGAACAAGTATTCAAAAGACAGAACCTACAAGAGTAATATATGGGTTCTCAGTCACTTTTTACCTCTCAGTGATGTAGTGAATACATCACAAGTTCAAATACATCACAATTTTACCAGCATCATCTCAAAGTGGTGAGATTATGTGATTTTTATTTTCTTCTTGTAGACATTTCCCCAAACAAATACATACTACTTTCTGGTCTGAAAGACTATATGTTATTTAAAGGTCCATGATAAATATCTCACTCTAGCTTTGTATGAATTTTTCATACCCTATAATAATAACTTAAGCCTACCCAAGTGTTTGTCTGACAATCATGCCTATCAGGTTTATGATATCGAGCTTCCTGACCTGATTCTGTCCCTTCTCATTATCCTCATCAGCCTGCTGTCTGTGCTGCTTTGCTCTCCCAGCACATTCGAGCATGACTTTTAAACATGAAGTTCAAGAATGGGTGTATGTGTGTGTGAGTGTGTGTATGTGTGTGTGTGCGTGTGTGTGTGCACGCGAGCACACACACACGCAAAAGAGAGCAAGACAGAGAACGACTACTTTGCAGTAAAGAGCACACCCTACAAAACCAACATGTCTCCCAGAGGTAGAAGGAAAGAGAAAATCACATGATTATTTGTAGTTTGTTAACAGAATATGATTTATGGCTTACAGTATATTATCTATGCCTATTTACTTATTTATTGATGCATCACAAAAACAATCCTCTGAACAGAAGACACAAAAATTCCCATCAAGCATTCTGCTTGGCATCAGTCTGGATACCCAGACACCTCATTTGTTTTTATTTTTTTATTTTTTATTTTTATTTTTATTTATTTATTTTTTGAGTTAGAATCTCACTGTCGCCCAGACTGGAGTGCAGTGGCCGTTCCCAGCCACCGCAGACTGGACCTGCTGGGCTCCGGCAATCCTTCCGCCTCAGCCTTCTAAGTACCTGGAACTACAGGTGCACACTACCATGCCTGGCTAATTTTTTGATTTATTGTAGAGGTGAGGTCTCGCCAGGTTGCCCAGGCGGGTCTCGAACCCGCAGGCTCAGGCAATCCATTCACCTCGGCCTCCCAAAGCGTGGGATTACAGGCTGAACCACCGAGCCTGGCCTCATTTATTTTTAAGTCAGAAAAGCACCTTGTCCCATCACCCTACAAATTATGACTAAGCATCATCCTTAAATAATCTCTTTTCATACACTACCTCTTCATACTGAGACCCGTATCCTCCAAATCCCAGCAGAGACCTCCAGATAGTACAGGGGAGAAAAAGCATATCGTTATTGTATGCCTCTATTAATAGTGGAGTGACTTCAAGTAGGGACCTAACTACTGGCTCTTCAGCATCTTTATCAGTGAAAAGACTTCTTGCCTCACAGAACTCTTCGGGGGACTCAAGAGAGCAAGTGCAAAGTGCATGACTATGTTTGGCATTCAAGAAAGATCCCTTGTTTTGGCTTCTATCGCTTAAAGGTATAGAAGAAGGAAAGAAAACCTCATATACCTACGGACATATTTATGCACATATACACTTTTTTTTGCATAAACCTGTGATGCTCTGGCTTATAAAAATAAGTATCTTTTTGCAACTCTACCATTTTACTTAGGTTCAAATTTATGGACCTTATTGGGATTCCAGGTTAGATATCAGAATGTGAAGATCCTGTTTACATGGTGCCCTGTCAACCTAATGTTAAAAATGGTCAAATTGGACTCAGTATATAGATCGTCTTGGACTTCATTATAGGAGAAGGAACTAGAAATTGGAATTGGAATGGCAGAGGCAGGAGATAAGAGACAAGCTATGCTGGATGTAAGCAATCCTTTTCCACTCAATTTTATCCTTTGGGGAAACAAACAGAAAAACCTCATTAAGTCAATAAGAGTCTAGTAAAAATGGTTCACAATTCTAAGTAGCTCTGATTCCCTAGCCAAAGAGATGCCCTCCTGTTGTTTAATTAAAACATCAAATAACTCAAACTGGTCCAGATAGTAGTGATCCATGCTTCTCAAATAAGGGAGGGTTTCCCTATTATGTTGAATAGGATTAAGATAGTGAAAACAAAATACCAAACAGAATAATTCCTGTCATTCTAAATGTCTAACAGTTTACACACGTGTGCACACACACAGACACATGCACAAACACACACTGAGTACTGCTTCTCAAATCAATGAGACAACCAATAGCTAAAGCTTAAAATTTCAGCGATAAGTTGGAGAAAGCCAAGCAAATGTAAGTCTGTTGCAATTGTTGAAGTCAGGAAGCCACAGAGAAATAAAAGACTTCCATGCAGTTTGTGAAAGCATGAAAGAGAAACTTACTTTTCACCAGAAACCCGAAAGTTAAGACATGCAACCACTACTTATTTCTGAATCAATCATCTGACAACTCCACTTTTTTGATTCTCTTTGAGGTATTTCACACTGTAAATCACACTAAAATCTGCCCTCCCAAACTGTACCACACTCTCTGACTTACCCAGCTTGAAATTAGAATAAAGACTTTCTTGTTACATCACTGAATCTACTTGGAACAAAACCCTCATGAACTCAGGAAGGTCAGAAAGAAACAGGAAGTATAACAAACAAAGGAAGGCTTTGGTGAACTTTCCTGAACTTTAGAGGCATTTCAATTTGGTTTATAATTACTCTTGGGAAAGATGATCGAATACATTTTTATTTTGCTGCTCCATCAAGACTACAAATAGGTCTTCACAGCACAAAGCAAACCCCAAGTGCATATAATTCAGACATGATGTGCTTGTGTGGGTGGCCAGCTCCATGCCTGCACTGCAGAAGGCACAAAATAATGGTGTTTGGGCCGGGCTCGGTGGCTCAGCCTGTAATCCCAGCGCTTTGGGAGGCCGAGGTGAGTGGCTTGCCTGAGCCCGTGGGTTCGAGACCCGCCTGGGGAACTTGGCGAGACCTCATCTCTATAATAAATCAAAAATTAGCTGGGTGTGGTAGCACGTGCCTGTAGTTCTAGCTACTTGGAAGGCTGAGGCGGAAGGATCGCTGGAGCCCAGCAGAGGCTGCAGTGGCCGGGAGCAGCCACTGCACTCCAGTCTGGGTAACAGAGTGAGACTCCAACTCAAAAAAATAATAATAATAATAATAATAATAATAATGGTGTTCGAATGGAGTGTAACTTTTACCCAGGTGACCTGCAGTTCTAGGTCCATTTTGTGCTTAAGTAGCTGCATAGAATGGGTTTCAATATAAAATAAGCCTGAAAATTTCTAATGCTGTTTTACTCCTGTTGCTTTATTTTGTTCTCTTCTGCTTTATAAAGCAGCACCTGTTTGTGAACTAATGCCTGGTGCTATGGAGATTACTCAAAGAACTAAAAGTAGATCTACCATTTGATCCAGTGATCTTACCACTAGGTATCTACCCAAAGGAAGAGAGGACATTGTATAAAAAAGACACCTGTACCCGCATGTGCATTGCAACACAATTCACAATTGCAAAGATGTGAAATCAACCTAAATGCCCAACAACTGATTAGTGGATAATGAAATTGTTCTTTATACATATGCCATGGAATACTATCCAGCCCTCAAAACTAATAAAATACTGCCTTCTTGCAGCAGCTTGAACGGAATTAGAAAACATCATCCTGAATAAACTAACTCAGGAACACAGACACCACATTTTCTCACTTATAAGTAGGAACGAAACAAAGGATCTGCAAAGATATAAAGAATGGTATAATGGGCATTGGAGCCTCAGGAGGGGGAGGGGAGGAAAGGGGCGGGGGACACAAAATCTTCTGTTGGGTCCAGTGTGCCCAGACTACTTCACCGCTATACAATGCAACCATGTAATCAAAAACTATTTGTAGCCCCTAAAGCTACTGAGAAGAAGAAAAATAAAATAAAATAAATTTTTAAAAAATAATGTGGATGGTCTGCTGCTGCAAGACTCATTTTCAACATCATGTCATTCTTTCTTAAAATGAGTTATCCATTGGTAAGCTGCTGATTTCTCTGGGCGTTGCCTCCATAAACTTTGGGTAAAATATTAATGATTTTACCATGCTTCCACCCAAGTTTCACCATAAATTTTTCTTGATCTTGCTTTGATTTTGGCAGAATTCATGTTGCTCTGATAGGGGCTCTTTTCAAACTGATGTCTTATCCTTGTTAGTGCCTTAAACTAGATACTGTTTAGACATGCTACAACAGGTTAGTATAAGTCTATTCGGGTGCAAAAAAAAAATTGAAATTCATGCATAGCTTTTTCATAATACGTACTTTTCATAAGCTTTCTGAAGACCCCTCCAATTTGCCATATATATATTATTATGTATGCATTAAATGTTATATAATAAAAATTCAAAGATGTTTGATTAACAAGGTATATGTGCAAATAGCTTTTGCTATAGAAATCTAATAGGCATTTTGTGCTGACATACATGCAATTGTGTACTTTGAATTTAAACAATTCATAAGCTGCGGGGCGGGGAGGTGGGGTTGACAGTAGTGAAAATATGCCCAGGGAAGGGGGGGCACACTCCATCAACAAGGGTACTTGCACAATGAATATTTGGTATTTGTATATCTAACCCTGAATTGTACCCTACAATTTTAAAATAACAAAATTTTTTAAAAAGAGCTCAAATAAAGATGTACACAGAATGCAAACAAAAAATTCATAAGCAAAATTTGTTTCTATCATTTAAAATATATTAAAATTCAAGGTTTAGTTTGGGTACAAATGAACAATTTCTCATATTCAGGAGTATCCTCAAAACTTCTCTTGCTTCTCTTTTCACTTTTCAACACATACGAAACTAGTGGTGAAAGACAGAATATTGGGAAAGTATCTGAGAAAACTCAGTAATCATTTAGTCATTTTTTCTTTCTAAACTTTGCTTACTGTAAATTTAAATTACCTGTCTTGTTTAGCAGGTATAGTTTTTTTCCCTCTTTTTCTTAGTAAGGAAATATTTTCGTAGCCAGGATATTATGGACGTTAAGAACAAAGACTCTAACTCAGCCATGGTTCCAGTAAGAACTATCCTGCTTGTTGGTTGTATGGCTTTGTGACAAGTTACTTAAGCTCTTTAAACCTTACTTTCTTCATCTATAAAATGATGTTAATAATAGTACCTACCTTGCTGAGTTGTGAAGATTAAATGAAACAAATGCCTGTAATAAAAGCAAATGCCTATAATAAACTTGGTCATAGACCTGGCAGCTAGTACACATGTTAATTATTATAATTATTATAGCAGTAAGCATATAGTAGTAAAAGCTGGTGAAAAATTATTCTTAAACATCATAGAAAAAAAAAATCACTCACTCTGTTTATATTAAGGCTTTGGCTATAAACTGCCATTTGAGTTCTTGAAAGTGCAAAAAGAGAACCAAATACCTCCATTGCAGGGTTTTCTTTCTCTACTTGCAATAATTGAAGTTAATGGATTTTCTATGCAGGAAGAGAAACACATTTGATATATGTAATAACAAATCTATCTATACTTATTCTTCTTAATTCAGAACACATGACAGCTTAAACAAAACAAAAAAATTGGTAACGAGAGAATTCTTTGGTACTTTGAAATTCTAGACTAGTCCTTAGAATCTACAGTATGAAGACATTCATGAACAAAGCCCCCATCTTTGTAAACCTAGCATGCATTTATATACAATAATATGTTTTTCTTATAACATCGTATACATTCTATTATCTGCCTCAGCAAACAACTCACAGAAAGAATTAAAATAATTCAATAGTCAAACAACAGCAAAAATACCAATGTAATAATGGTCTTGGTCATGAAAAAGATAAATCTAAACAATTTAACAATATTCTATATCTGAAAAAAGGGCCTTATTAATATTTTATGTTTTTAATTCATATATAACAATTGTCTATATTAATGAGGTACACGTGATAATTTGATACAAATATATAATGTATAATAATAAAATCAGAATAATTGGCATATCCATCACCTCAAACAGTTTTCATTTCATTGTGTTAGAAACATTCCAAATCCTCTCTTCTAGCTATTTTGAAACATGTAATAAATTATTGTTAATTATATCATGCTACTGGGTTATAGAACACTAGAACTTATACCCCCTATCTAATTGGAATTTTGAACCCAGGAAACAACTAATCCTTATCGCCAGCTCCCTACTTCCCTTCCCACCCTTATGCTCTCTGCCTCTATGGGATCAACATTTTTCAGCTCCTACATAGGAGTGAGAATATGTGGTTTTTCTCTTCCTATGCCTGGCTTATTTCACTTAACCTAATGTCTTTCAGGCTCATCCTTGTTGCCAGAAATGACAGGATTTCATTCTTTTTATGGCTGAATAATATTCCACTGCACATATATATACCAAATTTCTTTATATCTGTTGAGGGGCACTTAGAATGATTTCATCTCACAGTTGTTGGGAATAGTTATACAGTAAACACCGGCATACAGATATCTCTTCAACACACTAATTTCTTTTCCTTTGGATATATACCCAATAGCGGTCTTGCTAGATCATGGGATTTCTATTTTTAGATTTTTGAGAAACCTCCATGCTCTTTTCTATAATGTTTGTTCTAATTTACATTCCTCTACAGTTCCATAAGAGTTATCTTTTCTTGGTATCCTCACCAGCATTTGTTGGTTTTTGTCTTCATAATAAAAGTCATTATAACCAAGATAAGATGATGTCTCACTGTGGTTTGGATTTGCATTTCCCTGATGATCAGTGATGTCCAGCTTTTTGTCATATACCTGGCAGTCATTTGCATGTCATCTTTTGAGAAAAGTCTATTCAGATCATTTGCCCAATTTTAAATCAGATTTATTATTACTATTATTATTAACTGTTTAGTTGTTTGAGTATTTTATATATTCTGGTTATAAATCCCTTGTCAGATGAATAGTTCACACATATTTTCTTCCATTCTGCAGATTGTCTCTTCACACTGTTGATTGTTTCCTTTGCCACACAGAGGCTTTTTAACTTGATGCAGTCCCATTTTGTCTATATTTCTTTTTGTTGCTTGTGCTTTAGAAGTCTTATTCAACCAATCTTTGCCTGCACCAATATCGTGTTTATCCTATGTTTTCTTTCAGTAGTTTCATAGTTTGAGGTCTTATATTCAAGTATTTAATCAATTTTGAGGTGATTTTTGTATATAGTGAGTGATAGGGGACCAGTTTCATTCTTCTACATGTGGATACACAATTTTCCCAGCACCATTTATTATTTCCTAATTAATCTAGCTGGTGGTCTATGGATTATTTTTTATCTTCTCAAAGAACAGACGTTTTGTTTTATTGATTCTCTGTATTGTTTTGTTAATTTCAATTTCATTTAGTTCTGCTCTGATCTTTGTTGTTTCTTTCTTCACCTACCTTTATGTTTAATTTATTCATGTTTTTCTGGCTTCTTGAGGTATGATATTAAGTTATCAATACACAATCTTTCAATCTTATTAATGTAGGCCTTGAGTGCTATAAATTTTCCTCTGAGCATCACTTTGGTTGTGTCCCAGAGGTTTTGATAAACTTGTTTTATTGTTTCATTTATTTTGACAAATTTTTAAATTTTCATCTTCATTTCATTGTTCACCCTAGGATCAATCAGGAGCAGATTGTTTAACTTTCATGGTCTTTTTTTGGTTTCATAAGTTCTTCCTGAAGTCAATTTCTAGTTTTATTCCACTGAGGTCCGAGAAGGTGCTTTATATATATATTTTTTTAATGTATGAGACTTGATTTGTGGCCAATTATATGGTCTCTCTTGGAGAATATTCCATGTGCTGGTGAGAAAAATGTATAATCTGTAGTTTTGGAGTGGAATGTTCTGTAGATACCTGTTAGTTTCATTTGCTCTAGGGTCCAGTTTAACACCAATGATTATTTGTTTACTTTCTGCCTTGGTGATCAGTCTATTGCTGTCAATGGAGTGTTGAAGTCTCTCACTATTATTGTATTGCTGACTTTTTTCTTTTTAGGTCTAGTAGAATTTGTTTTATAAAGCTGTGGAAGTCCTGTGCTGTGTCCTTGCACAGGCTCAGGGTGTCTTGAGTGGCCAGATCGGCTTGGATAGTGTTAGCTGGTGTCTGGGATTAGATGTTACCCAAATAACATCAAACATGATAAGCTGTGCTGTTGACCTCCAGCCAGGAGCAGTGCTCCTAAGAGAAAGTCAGCTGCAATGGTGGCTGTAGGCTTTCTGCTTTCTAAGAAAGTACCCAACCAACCTAGGTGGTGAATGGAGCTAAGGGAATTACCCAAGTTCTCTGTCACTCTCTTTCAGGGAGTACAGGAGGAGAAGAACTCAAGTTCCCTACCTGTGTGCACTCTTAACTACCTCAGTGAGGATTGAGAAGGAGTTCCTTGCCACTGGAGTAATGCTGTTGTGCAGAAGCTGCACAAAAGAACATACCTTGAGAGTGAAAGATTGCTAGGGCAATGAGTCTCCCCCAGCTCCTCACCTTAACCTCAGGCATTCTGCATTCAGAATGTTGAAGTACAGCCAGTCTCAGATGTTTTCATGGCCACCCACCCCAGGAACTGTCTGGCACAGTGGATTTTGCCCTTGGTGCCTGTTCCCTCCCCAGCTAGGAAGCAACCCCTAGCAATGTTGAGTTCCTGGGATATGTCGCTGGAGTTGCTAAGGGTTTTTGTTCCTGCACTACTCCACATGAGTTTTGGCAGAGCATGGTTCTGGGTAAGGCAATTTCCTGAGAGGGACTGGAGTCCCACAAGACTCAAAGGATCCTCTAAGTTTGTGGCAGGAGCACAGAATTCCTGAATTGCCCTCACTAACCTTCCCCACTGCCTCCAGAGCCGGCTTGTGGTTTGTGCTGTGATCCAGGTGACAGTCTGGCTAGTTCCAACTCAGGCCAATTGATTTTTCTCTTCTTTGCACTCTGTGAATATTATTGCTTCTTTGATGGGTGGTGAGGCCTGCTGACCTCATTCTTCTGTGGATGCTGAGGAAATTCTCTTTAATTTGGTTTATTCTGTAGGAGAAACATATTTTAACTATTTTTAGTCAGTCATCTTGATCCTTTCAATTTCACATCAATTGTCAAGGAAAAAAATTAATCTTGCTCATGGCTTCATTGAAGAAGATCAGTTACTAGCACAAACGATAACCAACATCACAGACATCTCAATTGCTTTCGTTTAGAGAATTCTGGCTGACAAATTAAAGTTGAGCAAACATTCTACTCCACGGGTACAAAAACGATTGCAGCCAGATTAGCTGCAGAAAAGCAGAACTTTCTTTTTCTTTCTTTCTTCTTTTTTTTTTCTTTTTTTGAGTTGGGGGTCTCATTTTTGTTCCCCAGGCTGTAGTGCAGTGGTACGCTCAAGACCACTGTAACCTTGATCTGCTGGGCTTAGGCGATACTTCTGCCTCAGCCTTCCAAGTAGCTGTAACTACTGATGCACACCACCATGCCCAGCTAGTTTTTGTGATTTATTGTAGAGACGAGGTCTCTCCAAGTTGCCCAGGCTGGACTTGAACTCCCGGGCTCAGGCAATCCTCTTACTTCGGCCTCCCAAAGTGCTGGTACTACAGGTTGAGCCACCACACCTGACCAAGCAGAGCTTTCAATAGGAATTTTAGAGGAGTGAGACGAAGCTCCTGAAGCATTTATTTGAAGATTTGTAACAGGAAGTGAAACAGCTTTTACCAGCACAATCCTGAAGACAAAGCACAAAGCAATGGCTACCAACAGGTAGAAGCAAAGCCCAGTTAGCAGCAAAGGTCATGGCAGAAGTTTTTTGGATGCTCAGGGCATTTTGCTTGTTGACCTTCTGGAGGGCCTGAGAACAGTAACATCTGCTTACTATGAGAGGGTTTTGAGAAAGCCAAAGATTTTGCAGAAAAACACCCAGGAAATTTCACCAGGGGTTCTTCTGCACCACGGCAATGATCCTACTCTTTCAAATGAGACCAATTTTGCAAGAGTTTTCATGGAAAATTATTAGGCCTTCACCTTTCAGTCGATTTGGCTCTTTCTGGCTTCTTTTGGTTTCCTAATCTTAGAAAGTATTGGAGATTTTAAAAATCTGGTACATATACACAATGGAATATTATGCAGCCATAAAGAAGAACAAAATCATGAACTTCACAGCAACCTGGATGGACTTAGAGTCTCTTATACTGAAGGATCTTTCACAGAAACAAAGAACTGAGTATCACATGTTCTCACTCATAAGCAGACTTTGAACAATTATCGTAGTACTTTAAGAAAAGGATTGCCGGGGGCGGGGCAAGATGGCGACCTGGCAACCCGGTGTCTGAAGCCCTCTGCAAGGGAGATCTGCAGTGGGTCTCTGACTCTCGCCGCCGGGAGGCTGGGGACCCCAGCATTGCAGCCTACTCCTCAAACAGAGCTCGGCCATCGCTATCA
>NW_007072257.1:0-539 GCF_000164805.1 Carlito syrichta
TTTAATACTGTTATCTCAGATATCAGCTCCTTCCTAGTTTCTTCTTGTGTCTCCTCAATTCTTTTTAATCTCTCCATTATTGTTTTGATATCTACATTTGCATTTTGTGACCCTTCATTCTGGGGACTTTTCATTGTTTGTATTCCAAAGTCAATTTTCTCAGTGTCTGCTCTCCCAGGCGTCTGGGAGAGACCCATACTCTTCTTTTGGTTTTTCTTCATTTCTGTAGATTTTTCTCCCTTTACCCCTTTCCCTCCCCCTTTTCAATTCTGTTTTTGAGGGAAGGTGGGGTTGCTTTTATTTCTCTTCTGCAATGACCTGTTCTTCCTTATGAGGGTCTTCTGGTTTTGTTCACTTTTCCCTCTGCTTTACAGTCTGTCTATTCAGCAGTTTGCAGTCTTGGTCCATTCAGAGAATCTCACCAGTTCACCTATGCCATCGCCATCTTGCCCCGTCTCCTTACATTTCTAGGTTGTCACTGTCATGGGAAGCATCCTGAGGGAGCAGATGGCAAAGCAAGCAATGAATCCAGGCACTCC
>NW_007072258.1:0-1128 GCF_000164805.1 Carlito syrichta
AACAAGGAGAATATGCAAAAGTGCCAAACAAAGGTAATACAGCTGAAGAATGCTATAACTATATTTTAAAAATTCAATAGGGGGATTCCACAGCCAACTAGATTAAGCAGAAATAAAGGTCAGTGAACTAGAATACAAGTCCAAGAAAATCATCTAATCTGAATGAGCAAAAGAAAAAAGGAGTGAAGAGGGAAGATAGTTTGAGGGACTTATGGGACACCATCAAGTGGAAAAACATACACTCCTTGATTTTTCAGAAGAAGTAAAACAGAAAGGAACAGAAAACATATTCCAAAAATAATGGCAGAAAAGTTCCCAAGGGTAAAAACAGAGAACTCTAGACCCTCAAACCCCCAAATCCTAAAGAATTCGACTCCAAAGAGACTGAACTCGAGACATATAATAATTACATTGTCAACATTTAAAGACAGAGAGTTTTGAAAGTAGCAGGAGAAAAGTAAGTCATTATGTACAAAGAAACTGTACAGGACTATCAGAAGATTTTTTTTCATCAGAAATCCTACAGGCTAGAAGGGAGTGGAAAGTAATTGAAAACCCTGAAAAATATTTAAAATGCTAGTCAAAAATACTGCACCTCAAATTCTGACTTTCATTAATGAAATGGTTGTTAAAGGTATTCTCAGACAAAAAAACTAACAGTTTGTACCACTATACCTATATTATAAAAATTGCTAAAGGGAGTTATTTAAGCTGAAGAAAATAGACAATAATTCACAATATGAAAACATATGAAAGTATAAAACTAGTAAATGTAAGTGCCTTTTCTTTCTTTTTATTTTTTCTTTTTTTTTTAATTGGAGTCTCACTCTGTCGCCCAGACTGGAGTTCTGGACTCTGGTGATACTTCCACCTCAGTCTTCCAAGTAGCTGGGATTGCAGGCATGCGCTACCATGCCCGGCTGATTTTTTGATTTATTGTAGAGATGAGGTCTCGCTGCCCAGGCGGGTCTTGATCCTGTGGGCTCAGACAATCCACTCACCTCAGCCTCCCAAAGGCGCAGGATTACAGACTGAGTCACCGAGCCCAGCGTAAGTGACTTTTCAAATCCAAAACACTCTAATACTGAAATGGCTGTGGATAAAGCAACTAAATGTCTAGCAATAATG
>NW_007072259.1:0-802 GCF_000164805.1 Carlito syrichta
ATTCCCAGTAGGGGGGTTGCGGGGTCATATGGAAGGTCAATTTTTAGAGCTTTTAGGAATCGCCACACTGCTTTCCACAGAGGTTGCACTAGTTTACACTCCCACCAACAGTGTAGAAGTGTTCCCTTTTCACCACACCCTCTCCAGCAGCTGTTATTTTTTGAGTTGTTGATAATTGCCATTCTGACTGGAGTTAGGTGGTATCTCAGTGTAGTTTTAATTTACATTTCCTTGATGATTAGTGAGATTAAACATTTCTTCATGTGCCTGTTAGTCGCTCGTATGTCTTCTTTTGCGAAGCGTCTGTTCATATCTTTTGCCCATTTTGTAAGGGGGATGTTTGTTTTTTTCTTTTCAGCACGTTTGAGTTCCTTGTAGATCCAAGATGTTAGGCCTTTGTCAGACATGGAGTTGGCAAATATTTTTTCCCAGTCTGTGGGATGTCTCCCTGCTCTCTTGATGGTTTCTTTGGCTTTGCAGAAGCTTGTCAGTTTAATAAGGTCCCATTTGTCTTTCTTATCTCTTATGGCCCATGCATTTTGGGTTTTGTTTAGAAATTGGATGCCAGTTCCAATTTCCATAAGAAAATGTGTCTCGCATTTTCTAAGGTTCTTATGGTTTGAGGTTTTACATTTAGGTCTCTGATCCATTTAGAGTTAATTTTTGTGTATGGGAATAGATAGGGGTCTTGTTTGAATCTTCTGCATGTGGTCAGCCAGTTTTCCTAGCACCATTTACTGAGTAGGTTCTCCTCTTCCCAGTGGTAAGTGGTGGAGGCTTTGTCAAAGATGAGTTGGTTGAG
>NW_007072260.1:0-98702 GCF_000164805.1 Carlito syrichta
TGTAAAACCTCAAACCATAAGAACCTTAGAAAAGGAAGGAAATACCCTCATGGAAATCGGAACTGGCATCCAATTCCTGAACAAAACCCGGAAACCCGCAGGTCATAAGAAAGAAGATAGACAAGTGGGACCTTATTAAACTGACAAGCTTCTGCAAAGCCAAAGAAACCATCAAGAAAGCAGGGGACAGCCTACAGACTGGGAAAAAGGATTTACCAACTCCGGGTCTGACAAAGGCTTAACATCTTGGATCTACAAAGAATTCAAATGTGCTGAAAAGAAAAAAAAACAAACAACCCCATTATAAAATGGGCAAAAGATATGAACAGACACTTCACAAAGGAAGACATCCAAGCAGCCAACAGACACATGAAGAAATGTTCAACCTCACTGATGATCAGGGAGATGCAAATCAAAACCACACTGAGATACCACCTAACTCCAGTCAGAATGGCCATTATCAACAACTCAAAAAATAACAGCTGCCGGAGAGGGTGTGGTGAAAAGGGAACACTTCTACACTGTTGGTGGGAGTGTAAACTTGTGCAACCTCTGTGGAAAGCAGTGTGACGATTCCTAAAAACTTTAAAAATCGAACTTCCATACGACCCCGCAATTCCCCTACTGGGAATATACCCTGAAGAACTCAAATCACTCTATAAAAAAGATACCTGCACACATATGTTTATCGCAGCATTGTTCACAATAGCAAAAATCTGGAACCAACCATGCTGCCCATCAAAAGAGGACTGAATTAAAAAAAATATGGTACATATACACGATGGAATACTATGCAGCCATAAAAAAGAACAAAATCATGAATTTCGCAGCAACCTGGATGGAACTAGAGTCTATAATACTGAGTGACCTCTCACAGAAACAAAGATCCAAGTATCACATGTTCTCACTCATATAATGGACCTTGAACATCCAATGTAATACTATAAGAAAATGACTGACAGTACTGGGAAACTATTGGGGGGGGAGTGTGATGGGATTAACAGTAGCATATATCTGTCTGGGGATTGGGAAACACCTCTTATCAACAGGGTGCCTGAATGAAACGTAATTGTACACCTAACCCTTAACTGTACCCCACAAATCCATAATAAAAAATATTGATTAAACAACAAAAAAAAACAAAGAAAGAGAAAAAAGCTAAAACAAAAAACAAACAAAAATGAGCAAAACAAACAGACAAAAAAATAAAAACAAGGAACTAAACTCACTCTAAGGTCTTTCCTGTAAGTCCAGCATCCTTTCAGCTCTGATCTCTAGCCCCTCCCCTCTGCAGCACAGGCAGATAGGGTTGCTCACAGCTTGGGTCAGATGCTCCAGGCCTACTTAGGAAGGAAGGTGGATCAGATCTGGACTCACTCGGCTTGCTGCCTGGCAAGTCTGTCACTGAGATCTGACCTTTCTGTGTCCAATCCAGCATGAAGGAGAGGCTTCTATCTCTTCCAGTTTGATGAGATTACCTTAGGTCCCAAATTGGAGGCTGGGCTGAGCTGGACAGAGTTGGGTGGGGTAATGTAGATCTCTGCCTGGTCCTGGTACAGAGAAAATGGCTGTGCCGGTGTCTCCTCACCAGGCATGAGACTCCCCTTCAGCTCTCCCCATCCTCTCTCTCCACTGATCAGATCTGAAGCTCCAGCTGATCCACTATAAAAGGTGACGGTGTGGGCCAGGCACCAGGCCATGAGAACCAGCTGGATTTGGCAGGCTCTTCTCAGAAGTGTCCCCACCAACAACAGCAGATGTTCTTGCGTGCCCCGTGCTCCAATTTCAGGGTGGTGGGGGCTTGCAGTCGCCCTCAGAGAGGGACCCTGGGTGTATGAACCCGAGACTCCCCTCAGATGGATTTTTACTCTCCTGCCAGGGCACGCCTGCTCACACAGAGAGTCGTTGTGGACACTTGCTTTTGCCAGACTCTCACAGTTCGACTTGTCCGGTGGCGATCTTAAACTCTGCCTACCCTAGAATTTATTTCTCATAACTATAATATTGTAACCATTGGCCAACCTCTTTCCATTCCTCCTCCCTACCTCCCAGCCTCTGGTAACTGCTATTCTGCTCCCTACTTCTATGAAATCAACGTTTTTAGAGTTCACGTATAAGTGAGATCATGCAGTATTTGTCCTTCTGTGCATGGCTTATTTCACTTAACATAATGTCAAATAGGTTCATCCATAGTTTCACAAATGATAGGATTTCATTCTTTGCCAGAAGCCGCAACCCCTAACGAGGCAAAATGGAGGTTACCTGAATATGGGAAAAACGCTGGCTGGGAGCAGAGCCCCAGTAGAAAGCGGCCATGATGGAGGCAGAGCCCCATGGATCCTATTGACGGGCCCCTTTAGTCTTAAAGGAATGCGTGCATAGGCCTAAAAGACACTTCCCTTGTAACAAATAGCACGTTACTCAGGATGTGCGAGGATGTTAAGAAAACAGTGAAACTATGTATAGAAACTTAATGTAGGAAAAACAGCAAAATATTCCCCCTTGAGACATAAGAGAATATTTTTGAACAGTATTTGAGAAAAACAAGCCGCAGACATGATTTTAGATTTTAGAGGGATTATAGAATAATTAAAGAAAGAATAGAAATAAGATAATAAATTAGTTTAAGATTTGAATAAGATTTAGGTAATTAGATTAAAAGAATAGAGTAAATAAAATTAGAAATAGGTATAAAAATATATTAAATACATATTAATAGTATAGATAAAAGTAAAAGTATATATAAGTATAAGATTAGATTTAGGTTTTTGAATTACAGCATGTTATAAGAAAATAGGTAAAATAGTTAAGATTAATAAAGTAGAATAAAGGTGAAATTTAGTAAATATAAATTTGTAATAGAGAATAGTAAATATAAAAGGTAAAGATAAACGAATTTTATAAAATTTAAGAATAAGCCAATATAGTGCTGCTAAGTTGTATTATAGAAAGGAGATAGATTAGCAAAAATAAAAACTTAGAGGTTAGAGGGCATAGTTAATAAGTTTTGGCAGCTGTTGTTCGGTTCCTGTCTGTTGATCCAGACATAAATAACACCACCGGTAGCAGGAAGGAACAAAATGAAACTTGTAAAGGTCAACTTCCCCATAAACAAAAAGAAAAAACATGATATAAGCATTTAATGTGTAACATGTGTTGCATTTTTGTGGGTACAGGGGTCAGTAAAAAAACTATATAAGCATGTAAGAATTGAATAAAAATTGTCAGAGTCCTGAACTCTACCCAAGAAGTTGACTCCTGTCGTTCTTCTTCGCCGTTCCTGAGAGCTCCCCAGCTTTCTCCTGGAGCTGGACTCTGGCAATTCTTTTTATGGCTGAATAATATTCCATTACATATGTAATAGTATTCCTTTATATATATAATGACAATTTATTTATTCTTCTGTTGAGGGACACTCAGGTTGATTCCATAGTTTGGTTTTTGTGAATAGTGCTGCAATAAGCATGGGAGTGCAGATGTGCAGACGTCTCTTTGATATAATTATTTCATTACCTTTGGTTATATACCCAGTAGTGAGATTGTTGGATCATGTGATAATTTTATTAATAATTTTTTGAGAAACCTCCATAGGGTTATTCATAATGTCTACATTTACTTACATTCCCAGTAACAGTGTATAAGAGTTCCCCTTTCTCTACATTCTTGCCAGTATTTGTTACTTTTTTTTTTGTCTTTTTGAAAACAGCTATCCTAACACGTGTGAGGTATATCTAATTGTGGTTGTGATTCATATTTCCCTGATGATTAGTGATGTCGAGAATTTTTTCATATACCTGCTAGCCATTTTTATGTCTTCTTTTGAGAAATGTCTATTGAGAGCTTTTGCTCATTTTAAAAAATTTGTAAAAATGCATGAGGTGCATGTGAAATTTTGTTACACGAATGGAATGTGTAGTGATCAAGTCAGGGTATTCAGGGTGTCCATCACCCAACAATTCCACAATACATCTTATTCTTTCTTTCTTACCGTATGTCTTTACTCTTTAACCCAAGAAGTAAACATCTTTACCTAATAAACTACTACAAATCTACAATTTATAGCAAGTATAAGACAAGAACCCTTGCTATTCTATTATATACTAAAGGTCATAGTCAATGCCATAAAGAAATAAATTCATGCATAAATAAAAAGAACAAGGATTGCAAATAAAAACACGAATCATTGCAGATGAAATGATTGCAACAAGGAAAAACCCAAATAATTCACGAGCCAATTATTGAACAAATACGATCATTTAACAAATTGGCCTGTCGCATGATAAGGGTAAAAATTATATTGCTTATAAACTTATTAGAAACAAACAAAATATATTTTTAAATTACTGTTATAAAATAAATGGTATTAGCAGTAAATAAAAATTTTAAAACATTCAAGAAGTATATGGAGAAATACATTAAAGAAACATTAAATACATTTTATGGTCAATTAAAAGGGTTGATTCACCAATTAGCAAACTTACCATTGGAACAGAATGAGCATATTGATCCAGAAACACATTGATGCATGTATAGAAACTTGATATATTACACAGGCAGCATTGCAGATCCTCATCTAAAGGATGGTATCATCAATTAATGTGCTGTAACAATTGGTGATCAATAGAAAAAATAAAGACCCTGAGGCTTTACCTCTTATATATTTCAAAAACTTCATTACTAATAGATGAAAGACATGAAAGTGAGAAATAAAACTGTAAGAAACTTTTGTAAGAAAATATACTCTAATCTTTCCCTGGGTGGAAAAATATTTTTTAAAGGTGCACAAAAAAATCAGAAATAAAAGGATTCATACATTTAACCACATTAGATATTAGGAACTTCTTTTTATCAAAGACATCATAAAGTGTGGAGGAGGAGCCATAAAGAGAGTATTTGTAAACCTAATAATTTATAATAGGTGCTTATCTGAGACATATAAAGAGCTCCTTTAAATAAAAAAGAAGAAGACCAAAAAATGAGTATAAAAATGGGCAGGCTGGGTGTGGTGATTATCAACACTTTGGGAAGCTGAGGCAGAAGGATCACTTGAGCACAAGAGTTTAAGACCAGCCGGGGCAACATAGTGAAACTCCATCACTACACACACACACACAAAAAGAAAATTCAAAAAAATCAGCCTGGTGTGATAACACATGCCTGTAGTTCCAGTTACTCAGAAAGCTGAGGAGGAAACATCATTGAGCCCAGGAATTCAGGACTGCAGTGAGCTATCTTCGTGCCACTACATTCCAACTTGAGTAACAGAATGAGACAATGTTTCTAAAAAGAAAAAAAAGAAAAAAATTAATGGCAAAACATATAATAAACTTTTCACAGGTTAGGAAACAAGACTATCTCATTGACATGTGTAAAGGTGCTCAGAATAACTTTAAAAATGCAGGTGAAAACTACAAACAGATCCCATTCATACCTATTGAATGGGCAAAAATAGGAAGACTGAAAATCCTGAAGAGTAGAAAAGGTGTGTTTCCATTGGTACTCTTGTTTGCCATTGAGGTACTTTAGGTGTAAACTGGCATAACTATTTTGAACAATTTGTCTCTAACTTGTAAAGATGAACAGTCACACATCAATGACTTAACAATTCCACTCATAAGAAGAATATACCTTCTATAAATTCTTGTACACCAGGTGCAGTGGGAGATATAAAAAAGGATGTTTAAATCATCATTGTTTATAGTAGTCAAAATATGGAAGAGCTCAAATGATCAACAGGAATAAGTAAAATATTACATATCTATGTGGTGGAATATTTTATAGCAATAAAAAAATAAATGAACTATCTCTACATGAACAAAATAGATAACTTTAAGACTGCCAAATGAAAACAAAATCATAAGAGAGTACATATAATATTTTCACAAAGCTCAAGAGCCAGGAAACCAATAGATTGTTAAGTTTTAACTACATATCTGATAAACCAATTAAGGATAGTCAAGTAAACAACAAGCACAGAACTTAGTAAGAATGGTAGTTTTTAGATTGAGGTAGAAGAGAAAGGAAGAGGATGGTACAATAAAGGACCACCCAGGAAGATGCAATAGTATGTGAGAGTCCTAGTAATGTGCTCATTGATGGATTGGGCTGAGAGTTTGCACATATTCATTTTATTATTGTGTTTCAACTCACACACATTCATATACACACCAAATATTATAAAAAAATAAACTTCGAAGTTCTTAAAATGTAAAAAATAAAAGGCATGGCTAAGAATATATTTTGATAAATGTGCCACAGACTACAATAAACTGTGACAACAAAGCTAACTCTATTTAATGCCATGATTGTGATGAATTAGTTTCCACCAGTTGAGTTGCTGAAGATTAACCTCTTTCAAGGTGTCCCCCAGCTGTTTCCAAGAGGTTACCAGATACTAGCTCGGATATGTTCAAGAACAGATCTTCAGATTTCTTTTTCTTTTTCTTTTTCTTTTTTTTTTTTTGAGTCGGAGTCTCACTCTGTCACCCAGGCTGGAGTGCAGCGGCACACTCATGGCCACCCCAGCACCAACCAGCTGGGCTCCTGCGATCCTTCCGCCTCAGCCTTCCAAGTAGCTGGAACTACAGGTATGTGCCACCATGCCTGGGAAATTTTTTAATTTATTGTAGAGACAAGGTCTCACCATGTTACCCAGGCTGATCTCAAATCCATGGGCTCAGGCAATTTTCTCACTTTCACCTTCCAAAGTGTTGGGATTACAGGTGTGAGCTACCGCACCCAGCCTATTTATCTATGTATGTATGTATGTATGTTTTGAGTCGGAGTCTTATTCTGTCGCCCAGGCTGTGGCATGATCACAGCTACCGCAACCTCCACCTCTTGTGCTCAGGCAATTCTTCCACCTCAGTCTCCTGAGTAGCGGGACTACAGGTGCATGCCACCATACTCAGCTAATTTTTTCATGTTTTGTAGAGATGAGGTCTGGCTATGTTGCCCAGGTTGGTCTCCAACTCCTGGGCTCAGTGGCATGCTGCTCACGACCACTGCAGCCTCGACCTACTGGGATCAGGTGATCCTTCCGCCTCAGCCTCCCTAGTAGCTAGAATCACAGGCGCACGCCACCATGCCTCGTTAATTTTTTGATTTATTATAGAGACGAGGTCTCGCCAAGTTGCCCTGGCTGGTCTTGAACCCACGGGCTCAGGCAATCCACTCGCCTCAACCTCCCAAAATACTGGGATTAAAGGCTGAGCCACCGAGTCTGGCCCAGATTTCTTAGTTACCATTTCCTTCTGCTGCCTTGATGAGCACATGAATCAAAGGCCTCAAAAATGTGTGCACCTTTGACAAGAAAAGAATATAACCAAGGATGTGACTAAATACTTGATTATAAGGATGTTTGTTGCAATGATATATATAATAAAATATTTTAAACAGCAGGGTATTGTTAACCAAAATATGGTTTATTTCTCACATTCTCTGGCTCCTGACACCATGGCCCAAGTGGAGGGAAGAATTGTTTGCCACTCTTGGCATGGGATGGACCCTTTCTAAGTTCAACATGGAGCAACTGAGACCAGCTTAAAATAATTAGTAAGAAGTGAATAAAGTCTTGACGACTAATGGAAGGAATTTACATAGTAGAAAACACCTCATAATGATTTACTCTGCTAACTCTTACCTGTTCAAAAGCCCTTGTTGAATAAATTCCCTGACAATACCTTTGCTAGCATCTCAGTAGCCAGGAATTCCGCATCTGCTGGTAACTGAAAATATTCCATACACCTTCATTTCTCAGAGTTTGAGTCAGATGGAATTATTTTCCCAAGGAAAAAATTTTTCCCTCACCTTATCTAAGACTCTTCTCTTGAGTCTTCATTTATGATCCAGAAGAACCTTTTCTTAGAGTGATTGACAGCAGATATAACCATTGCTTTCAGGTGTAGGTCTACATCCTTGTAAAAGTGTGTGGTCATACCCACAAGCCAAACACATCACAGTGTCTCCAGACTTCCTTTTTTGGTGTCTGGGTTATAAAGCTTTAGAAATTCTTTGTCTAAAATAGCAACCAAGGCCAGGCATGGTGACTCATACTGTAATCCCAGTGTTTTGGGATGCTGAGGCGGGAAGATGGCTTGAGCCCAGAAGTTCAAGACCACCCTGAGCAACATAGTGAGACCTCATCTCTACAGAAATAAAAAATTAGCCAGGCATGGTGATGCACTTATAGTCCCAGCTACCAGGGAAGTTGAAGCGGAAGAATCACCTGAGCCCAGGAGGTTGCGGTTGTGGTAAGCTGTGATAGTGCCACTGCACTCCAGCCTGGTGACAGAGTAAGACCCTGACTCAAAATAAAATAAAATACAATAATTAAAATAAAATGCAACCAAGTCTAGATTGGGTGGTGTAAAGCCCAGTGTAGTTATTTTTCAGTCTTTCTTACCAGAAGATCAAAATATGTTGAAATTATTTTTTTCCTTAGAAACTGATGTTTATTTTCTGCCCACCTTATTTTCATGTTGCTTAAGAGTCTGTGGAAGAACAGCTCAAGACCACTCAGAGATTGTCCCTACCCATTCAGTGGCCTGAAAAGGGATTTAAGGTGATCACAGTCCTGCAAAAAGAAAGCAGTAGAAAAACTGAATGATCTTCAAGTGCACATAGGGTTATACTTAGCTATATTTTTATCTCTGCTGAAAACGGTGTAGGAATTGATGTGATGTGGCTTGACTTTGGTAAAGAGGAAAGAAAGTTTTTTCCCATATATTTTAGTTTTAATATCTGAAATGGAGTCCAGCTGAAACTTGTAGAACTATCTTTCTTGAAAATCTTTAAGAATTAGGTGACAATTTTCCATCTCTCTGAAGGAATTATACAAAGTAAAACCTGAAAAAACAAAGATGAAATCCGAAATCTCTGAAAATTCAAAACTGCCAGTTTTTGGAAATGTTTTAAGATCCCCAAATTAATTTTGTATATTTATCTAATAAGTATTTTTGAAGTGCCCACTATGGACAACCCTTTATGAATTGAGCTAAGCTCTTTGGAAGTAGGAAGGATGAGTAACTCTGTCTCTCTTGGTTTTTAGAAAACAGATAGAAGAGAAGTTTATGTACATAAGAAGATATTTAAGGGAAAAAACATCGAGTACCAAAGCAGAAGTATTGATAAAATACTAAAGAAACTCAGATAAAGAAGAAATGTTTTCAAGATATGTACCGGAGTAGCAATCCCAGGAGCTGCCCATGCAACACAGCTGACAATACAACAGTTAAGTAAACAAAAGTCCTGGGCAGTCCCGCAAGTGATGTTACAGTATGCATTTGATATGCTATGGAAGAGAGAGGACATTGTGAGATGAAGGACATCAGATTTGAGCTGCTCTTTGTAGGAAACATTGTTTACTTTTTAAATCATGTTGACAACATACAACTTTTTAAATGTATTATCTTTTGGCCAGGCTGGACGGGCAACTTGGTGAGACCTCATCTCTGCAATAAAAAAAAAATAAATTAAAAAAAAATTAGGCAGACATGGTTGTGCGTGCCTGTAGTTCCAGTTACTTGGAAGGCTGAAGCAGAGTATTGCCGGAGCCCAGCAGTTCGACGCTGGAGTGGGGGTGAGTGTGCCACTGCACTCGAGCCTGGGCGGTGGAGTGAGACTCCAACTCAAAAAATAAAAACATTTTTTAAAAAATGTATTATCTTTTAAATGAACTTTAAATTATAGAACATTTTTAGATTTATAGAAAAAATGCAGATAGTACAGAGAGTTCCCGTATATCCCACAGTCAATCCTCCCTGCTACTAACGTCTTATAATACTATAATACATTAGTCATAATTAGTAAACAAAGGTAGATAACATTATTATTAATGGAAGCTCATAGTTTATCCACATTTACTTGTTTCTACCTAATGCTCCACCCAGGACATGTGTCATGTCACCTTGGCTGTGAGAGTTTCTCCCTCTCTGTTTTAAAGACCTTGGCAGTTTTGAGAAATACTAGGCAGGTATGTTGTAGAATGTCTGTTCATTTGAGTTTGTTTGATGTTTGTTTGTGACTAAACAATAGTTATAGGTTTTAGAGAGGCAGATCACAGAGGTAAAATGCCATTTTCATCATCACATCAAAGGTACATGCTATCTACATAACTTATGACTGTTGAAGTTGACCTTGATCACCTGGATGAAGTGGTATTTATCGGGTTTCTCTATTGTAAAGTTATTTTCCCAACTTTCTGTACTGTACTCATTGCAAGTTACTATTCACAGTTCGCACCTAAGGTGTGGGGGCTATGTTCCCCCTCCTTGAAGGTGGAATATCTACATCAGTCACTGGAATTCTTCTGCAGAGATTTACTCTTCTACCCCATTATTTCTTTACTCAATCATTTATTTATATCAGTATGGACTGAAAACTTATAACTTTAATACTCAAAATTATATGTGAACCACTCTTTATTCTCTTGCAATCAAAAATCCTTGTCATACATCTTTTGGACCCAATCCTCCAAAATATTCCCCAGTATTATATAGGTAGATTGTTTTGCCTGTGGCATTTATTTGATGGAATTTATATGTGAATATGATTGAAATAATCTCACTCTACACATGAAAGCGCGTCCTATTAAGAAAGAACGCCTTACTCATTCCTCCGAAATTTCTAAGTTTCAGATTTGTAAGTTTTTAACTTAGTGAAAATACTCTCTGGGTGCCATTGAGTAATTTTGTAAATTGAGCTTGTGAACTTGACCCTGAGTTCCTCCAAAGAATTGGGTTTTGATGAATGAACAATAATATTAAGGCGTTTGCCTTAGTCCTGTGTTCATCTAAAATTATTAAAACTTAAAATTACACATGGCCTTTATCACTACCCCTCCAGATGGGACATGATTAAAATGGACCATTTCTCCAGCAAGTATCTGGGAAAACAAAGAGCTTTTGTTTGTAACTATGATGTGGAGGATGGCACAGATTCCCTTAGCAATTAAACCATTAGGGAAATGAATAGCATCTCCCAAATCATCACATGTTTAAACTGAATAATGAGAGAAGTCTACATCTGCAAAAGATTATTTTTGTATCCAGGGTATGCATTTTTAAAGGGCACCCCAGGAAAGAAATCTGTGTGCAAGCATGATATGCGTAGATAAATGACTGTATTTCCAAAGTGCTGTAACCCTAAGGTTTTAAACTAGTGAGATCTCTCCTAAGACCAATAGGAGCAAGACATTTCATTTTGGTAAAACTCTCCAGCAAAAATATGTTTTTAATAATGCAACTCTAAGTGCACTCTCTGATACTTAGCGCTGCAGTGTTTCTATCATTAGACTGTGTGGAAGCTTCATTGCCCAGAGCTAGCTGAAAGACATTAGGGTAAACTGGCACACATAGCTAAGAAAACTTCACCACTCACTTCTCAGCCTAGAAAAAATTGTTCCTGTAGGTATCTTGAGGGTCACCCTTCTTCCCCTAGGACTGCAGTGTATGACTAAATCTTAAATTCTCTTCAACCCCTCCCTGGAAATGACCTACATTGTCTTTTTCCAATACAGCCATTTTGTGGGCTATATTGGAAAAGCAATTTGCCGATTCATATTTTGCATAAAATAACAGAAAGTGAGATGAGGAACCTACTTTTCATTTTGGTGGTCTTCAGTTGAAAATGTTCTCAGTCTACACTCAGATGCACAAACATGCCTTCTTTATGTACTTAAAAGTAGGTCTAATCTTTCTTATCTCAATAAGCATGGAGGACAGTTACAAACTTTCAATCTATTGGAGGATGATAGTTTCTTCTGTTTAGTCTCTTGAATGACTTGACTCCTAGGTTATTGCTCAGTCGTTCCTTTTCCATTGTCCCATACTTCTTCCCATGGCAATTTCCATGTATATAGGCAACCTACCATGCCCATAGGGTGCCGGAGAGAAGTAGTCTTAAATCCATGTAGGTACCATGAATCCTTAAAATTCTATGCTATAGAAGGATTTCTGTGGTCTGTTTCCTGTACTGGGTTAGATCTGTCCAATATCGTACTGGGAGAATATGCCAACATCCTGCCCTGAGCTCATAGCCCCAACAATGTGTTCTGGTCTCCAAGCTTGCTTATGGCAACTTTCCCTTTCATGGCACAGTCCTTATTGAACCCTTAACTAGGTCATCACTTCTGTGTCTCCACATAAATATATATGTAGAGTTCCAGGTCCACCACATGTCACAGAATGACTCAGGTGAGCCACAATTCCCTTCTGCATCCCTCAGATAATATCTCCCAAACTACGTGAGACCATAAGCCTTTGCAAAAGTTGGCTATTTTTGAGAGCCTTGTCATCTCCCCAGTAAAGATAAAGAACATGGGTGCTAATTTTCCAGGACACGGTCCATGTCTATGTAGCCCCATTCTGAAACATCTAGGGAAAACGGGGAGCCTGCTGTCTGATCACCATACTCTCTCTGTGTCTTCCCACTCTGGCAGTGCACCAGAAAAGAAGGTGCAGACTTTCCGCCTCATTTACTCTCTTGCATAGACTACATGCTATCCTCTTTCAAGATGGCACCAAGAGTCAGCTCAACCTTTGGAGAACTGGAGGCAATTGAAAACAAAAATATAGCCAGGCTCGGTGGCTCAGCCTGTAATCCCGCACTTTGGGAGGCTGAGGTAAGTGGATTGCCTGAGCCCGCGGGTTTGAGACCTGCCTGGGCAGCTTGGTGAGACCTCATCTCTACAATAAATCAAAAATTAGCCAGGTGTGGTAGCGTGCGCCTGTAGTTCCAGCTCCTTGGAAGGCTGAGGCGGAAGGATCGCCGGAGCCCAGCAGGTTGAGGCTACGGTGGCCAGGAGTGTGCCACTGCACTCCAGTCTGGGCGACAGAGTGAGACTCCAACTCAAAAAAAAAAAAAAAAAGAAAACAAAAATATTTACTTCGTTACTCATTTTACTTAGCAAGAGTCCAAAGAGAGTCACTGCATGAAATAACACTCTTAGAGTTTAAAACCAATTTCATCTTAATTCTCTCCCCTATTTTTCTCTTTCTTTCTTTCTTTGTATTCAATATTGGAGCCATGCCATAGTAATTTGCACCTAGTGCAATAAAATGATATTCCATGCTATTCCTCACACCTGCAGAAGAAACCCTCCTGATGGCAACACTCAAATAGGCTTGCATCATAGGTTAGTTCAGGTCAAAGGATTTGATGCAGAACCAAGCTTGAGAGAAGATTATTTGCTCCATGTTCAGGGCCCCGGGGCTTCTTCTATTCTGATCAGTGGTAATATCTCAATTCAGGGGCAGCTGGGCACGGATGTTTTGTCTGGAAGCACAGAAGGATCGCTAACAGAATTATAGACCACATTCCGAGTCAGCCCATTATTACAGTCTGATAAAAAGAAAAATGAAGCAGAAAACTGCCTGATAGAAAGAAAGGGACCCTCTGTGAGTCCATCAAGCAGAGGGGAGCACATTGAGAACTGTGGCTCCTGGCCAGATGGATTGGCCACTTGATAGCTTCTAAACAGTTTAAAGACTCCAGCCTGCCACAGGCATCACACCTACTTTCTTATTGATAACTCCTCTGAGCAGCACCATGTTGCTGGACAAAAAAGGGGATAAAGAACCTGGCCATCTTATTCATATTATGACTGAGTCTCTGAATTTACCAGAGGATTGATGAGGGCAGAGTCCTGAAGCAATTGCTTTCTTGCAAAATCAGAGAGGACAACAACAGGAGAAAGGAAAGCAGTAACTGCCCACAGAGAAACACACACATCTGAATCCATCTGCAGAGCTGGCGAGGTGTGATAAGTATGGACAATAACCTAACCCAGTGGAAAGGCCTGCAGATGGGTGACCACTGAGAGCGAGGTGTGTTCTCTGGAGGAAAATTGACCCAGGTGGAGAAGGAAGAGGTGGTTTTGTGGAGCTCAAACAGCACAGTGAGGAGAGCAGGGTACAAACCCTCTGAGGGCAATAAGGGAAAGGACTTGGCCATTTTCTAGCTGTGTGACAAGGACAATGTGCCCTTTCCCATCCTCAGTTTTCTCATGTGCAAACTGAGACTAGCCATTCCAAAATCTCAGCATAGTCTGTAGGATTAGAGGTAAATTCTTATCACAACACACAGTTCTGGACAAGAGGTAACTTCTCAGTAAGAAAAGATGTTTTCATTTGTTATAACTCTAGGAGATTGTTATTTTATTTTTATTTTTGTTTTTCAACACTTTTCCCTTTTCCATATTCATTGCTGACATTCATTTACAATGGCTTAGTAACTAATTCTTTATATAATCAAGTAGTGGGTATGTATGAGTAAATTCGCTGAATACTTTTTTTTTTTTTTTAAACAATCTTTAGATTGTTTCCCAGCTTTGTCACTTACTAGCTGGGTGAACCTTATACATTATTTAAGTTCCCAGAGTCTCCATTGCCAGAGCTCTAAAATAAGGATGTTTCACAGGGTTTTATAAAAACTAAGAGGTAGCACATGTAAATATCCCTGTGTGTGTATATATGTATGTATGTATGTATATACTCAACTAATACTACAGAATTTCATTTTCTTTCTTTTTGCCAAATTTTTAGCAAATCAGAGTTCCTCTTAAGCTGCATTGGTCATGAGACGTACCCTTTGATTGCATATTATTGTGATGAAGGTCTCTCATGATTATCTGTTTGGAAAACTCTTTCATATGTCCACCCTGGATGTTGACCTGTGGTGTTGGCTCCTATCACACCAAATTGCCCAACTCTCCAGTTATTTCAATGCTGATCGATTGCACTGTGGTTTCCATTCACAGATTCATGGATTTATACAATTTTTAGGCCTGCTGAATATATAGTCTGACACTACCCAGAAACAAAAAAAAACCTATCTTTTGAAAAAAGCAGAATCTGTCATTGCTGTACTCCAAGCTTGAGTTACATCCCATCAGAGGTGACACACTGCATATCTTTGTATTCAAATATTTATTTTATTATTTACTTCCTGTGTTTTGGCTTACCCATACCTAAGACAACAACTTTGTTTCCATCTCTATTTCCAGTGTTTTTACTTATTTTGTTGTTTGTTTGTGAGACTCAGTGAGTATTTGCTTTCCTCAATGACTCGTGTCCTTTCTGACCTGATAGAGATATGCTATTTCATCCTTCAGTTTATATTTTCAGTTTATATTGCACACACCCTGTCAGCTTGTGACAATAGAATAAGGTTGTAGGCGCAATGAGCTCCTGGTGATGAACCTGATTTCTCGGCTATAGTCATCTGCACAAGCTTATAATAGCATCCCAATTTTCACCTCTAACCAGAAAGGGAAACAGATGTGAAAGTGAGTGTGTGTGAGAGTATATGTGTGTGTGATTGTGATTTGAGCCACAGCATACTTCCATCTCTGTGCTCAATGTTTTCATTGCTTTTGAAACTCTTCTCACCTTATAGGAGAAAAACCCACTGGGGAGATATTTCTAGAGTTTGTGCTTGTTCTTTGGGGTCAATTATTTTGCTTTTAGACCACAGCAAGGCAATTTGTAATGACTCACATTGGTAGGAGTGACATGGTACAATTCATTTGAAATATTTGCCTCTCCAGGATGATACATTAAAGAAATATGAGTTAAGTGACAACATGGTCCTAATGAAGAAATGTCCACAGAAAGAAAATATTTCCCTAGAGGAATGGTCCCATTCAGCTACATAAATGCCAAAACCAGGCAGGATGGTTTCAGTTAGTTAAAAATTTCTAATTGTGTGGGCTTTATTCTGCAGTAAATGCTGATTTAGGTGGCAAAAAACTCTGCATTTGATAGAGAGATAGAGTTTACCGATTTCCTGACAGCAATGTTTCTTTTTTTAAGACTCTAATCTTTAGCTCACCAGTATTATCAAAAAAGTATAATTGCTTTATTGTTGTGTTTTGTTGCTGTTGTTTTTGAGTCGGGGTCTTACTCTATCACCCAGGTTGAAGTGCAGTAGTGTGATCACAGCTTACCACAGCCTCAACCTCCTGGGCTCAGGCAATTCTTCCTCCTCAGCCTCCTGAGTAGCTGAGTCGACAGGTCCATGCCCCACACTTGACTAATTAAAAAAGAATTTTTTTGTAAAGATGAGATCTCACTATATTGCCTAGGATGGTCTCGAACTCCTGGGTTCAGGCAATCCTCGCACCTTGACCTTCCAAAGTGCTGGGATTAGATGCAGTGACCCAGAAAGAAAGAAAACAGATAGTTTTAAATGTACCTACTGCATCTCCAAGGTGCTTGAGTTAACTTTTGTTTGGTTGTACATTGTTTTGCTTTTGCTTTCTTTGGCAGGAACTACAATATGACAATGTTACTCAAAGTTTAGACCTTGTAGCAGAAGCAATGGCCACACGTGGGAGCTTTTTACAAACAAAGATGATCAGGAACACCCTGCAGACCTATCAAATGAGAATCTCAATTTTTACAATATCGTCAGAAGATTTGCATACATCTTAAAGATTGAGAAGCACTAATCTGAGTCATGGTAATAAGGAAAATTTTCACATTTTGCAAATTTAGGCCAATACTTTTTAAAATTGGTAACGCCTTTTAAATTGCCTTAGGGAGTTTAATAAGAAGTTTTGATGTAGTTGGTCTAGGGAGGCAATGGGATTGTTTAAAAGGTCCCTTTCCCCCAGGCTAATGTTCAGCCAAGATTAAGCACCACTGTTTTAATTAGCATTCAGAAGAAAATAAAAAGAAATTCCGATTCTTTACAAAATACAAAATATAAAAATTTTTATTTTTTACATACATATATCACACAGAAATTAAATATATTTTTTTGCAGAGAAACTGCTGTGGCTTGTGTCCTCTCCAAAATTCAGGTGTTTCCAATGTGATAGCATCAGGAAGTGGGGCTTTAAGAAGTGATTAGGCCATATGAGAGCTCATCTCTTGTGAATGGGTCTGAAGTCTTTATTAAAGAATCACTAAGTAGCATTCAGCTTCCTTACGTCTCTGCCTTCTGTCATGTGAGGACATAATTTTCCTAACTTCTGGAGGATGCAGCCCTCAGGAGACAATTGAACCTACTGGCACCTTGATCTTGGAGTTCCCAACTTCCAGAACTGTGAGAAAATAAATTTCTGCTCTTTATAAGTTACCCAGTCTTCAATATTTTCTTACAGCAGCACAAAATGGATTAAGACAAAAACTCCAAAATGATCATCAATGGTTAGAACTAAAAATGCAGCTAATATAAAACTACATGTATTGAGTGACTTTAAAAATCTTGGTAAAAAAGAGCACAGACACTCTTCTGACAAGATATTTTTCTGAATTTAATTTCTAAGAAGTATTTTTTCACAGGTGCCTTACCATCATCTTATACCTAAGGATGCTAATCCCTATACACACCAATAACTGTGAAGGGTCTGAAATTTTACCCTCCTTGCAAGTGGATGATCTAACCTGCCACGGTGTCATGGTTGCTGGCTGACGACATGAGACTCCTGGGTCAGAGACAAAAGAAAGATTATTATTCCTGGCACAGCAAACAGCTGAAGCATCATTATATTTTCATCGACTCAGCTTGCCCCTAAATCCCATAGGAGTGAAGCAGATGGGATGAGACAGACACCTGAATATGCTGCAGGTATGTTACAGAAGAGGAATCCTGGGTTTAAGAAGCTTGAACCTTTCATAATAGTCAGTGGACATTCTGGCCCTTTGTGCTGGAAAAGATATTATTTTATATCTTTCCAAAGCTATTTGTTAGACAAACATCCTTGAAAAGATGGTCTAAAGCAAACAGTAGATAACACTTTACTTCACAGCATACCAAAATGAGACAGACTCAATGGGAACAGTTGCCCAACAACTAGCACAATGCGTTTTCATTAATGAATGTGATGGTATTTTCACTGAGTGCTGATATATACAATTTCAGTTCCTTGAACATTGTTTACCTGCTGACTTCAATTATAAACTCAGGGATGCACTCAAATAACAAGGAGAGTTAACAATTTTATCTAATGAAATCCCTGTTTACAAAAACTTTATTTAAAATTAAAACTTTAAAGGAAGATTTCTAACTTTCTTACTACCTTTACTGAAAATGTATTGAGAATAATCGAAATGGATTTAGACTGAGATGGTGCAGTCACTGCTAAAGTGCTGATTGTAAAATTCTATTTGTCCAGAGACCAGAAGGAGTCATGATGTAGAATACTAGTGTACTGGGTTTAACTTGCCAGTAATATACTTCTAGAGAAGATAATATAACATCCAAAAGTTATGAAGGATGTGGATTGCTGATGTCAGTAAATAATTTCAGTAGGTTAGGTCATATAAATGTAATAACAGAAAAATTAGGAAAAAACATTTATAGTCTAAATAAATGAAAAAGTTGTATAAATGTATTTTTCAATTAGACCTTATTAACAAATAGCTTTGTCTGTGTGTCTCCAATCAAGCCAACCTTTTAGACACTAATTCAAGTATAATCAGTCTTCCATTACTTCCATTAAATCGTCTTTATAATTTTGAAGTATATTAAGTATGCATTTATACTTAATATGTTAATAAATAATAGTCAGATAGTAATGATCATAGATAATTAAAAATACTGATATAGAAAAGAAAGGAAAATATAAGGTATTGGCCATATAATTATCTGCCTCACACATGAACCTACTGTTAGCCATAAAAGGAAATAAGGACGATTAATATGCATTCAATGCTAATAATTTGCCAATTTTGCTTTTTATGTCAATAGTTCCCTTAATTTTAACAAATATTCTGGCACAAGAACTATTGTAGTCATCCCCATTTTATGGGTACTGAAGCAAAGCTTAGAGAGTTTATGTAGTTCACAAAAGTTCACAATAACTACAGCAAGGTTCTGAATGCAGTCATCAGCCAAGTTATTCATATCTGCAATTTTCTTCATTAAAAAAAATGAAAGCTTAAAAGTGGCCCCAAACTCTTTCCAATTTTATAGACAAAATGATTACAGTTCTTGCACTTAAGTACACTTGAAAACATCTCTTTGTATTTTTCTTTCCAGTATAATGAACAATAGTTAAGAGAAAATAGTAACTAAAAATTATATCATCTAATGTTCATTTACTATTAAAGTATATCTACAGTCTCCTGGTTTTTCAACCTACATAGAGATGATAGAAACACATCATATCTTTATCAGTTAGCTAACTTTATGGAAGCAAAAGTCTAAAAATGTATACAATCTCAAGCTGAATCAACAAATTTTATTCTCTGTGTATCATTCCAATCTTCTTATGCATCTACACATTTTACAACTGCAGTCTTGACATGGTTAACACAATCTCTTGTTTTAAACAGGTTTTTGTTTTTGTTGCTGGTAATAAAACTCAAGAACAGCTGATGCACTACACGATGCACTGCACGTTCACAGCTGGAGGCAAAGGGCAACTTAGGGGCAAAGGAAAATCTGTGAACCAGTGTGAGGATGCAAGACAAGGAAGAAAAATGGGAACAGAGAGAGCCAAGACTGGAACCGGAGGGCTTCCTCTGTCATATGTGCCATTTAGGTCACTCAGCTTTGCCCCAAGTATTTGCTTCTTGCTGTCTTCCAACAGGAACCAACACAATCTCTTGGAGTCCTCTTCAATGACAGAACCTCTTTAGATAGAATCTGATTGACCCTTGACCTAGTAATGAATGCTGCTCCCCCTCCCACATATACCATGTCAGGCATCTTCCCCAATCCAGTCTGAGAGGGTAACAAGGCAGAATGATTCCACCTGCTTGCTTTTCCTATCTGTTCAGTGGGACCTGGGGGTTGTGGAGATTTCTCCAAGAAAGGAGAAGCTGAATGAGGCAGAGCTGGCTTCTAAACTTCATGTGCATAGGATTCCCCTGAAAGGTCTTGGCAAAATGCAGAATATGAGTCTGTAGGTCTGGGAATCTGCATTTCTAACAAACTCTCAGGTGTTGCTGATGTGATGATCCTGGTTGGAAGACTCTACTTTGAACCTCAAAAGAATACTCCATTCTCAAACTCAGCAGCAAGTTGGATTGGCTGGGGTGCTTTAAAATACTAACTTAAAAATCAGAAAATTGAGAATTACAGTGACTCTAAATGAAGGCAATTTTGTTCACCAGTAGATATTTGGCATCAACTGGAGATGTTTTGGGTTGTTACAACATGGGCACGTCAGGGTTGGGGAGTTACTGGCATTCAGGTGGCAGAGGCAGGGATGTTGCAAAACAGCCTGCAGTATACAGCACAGCCCTGCAAAAGGCATCATCCAGCCCCAATTGTCAACAGTGAAAAGGTTGAAAAATCCTCTGGTAGGCTCTTGCACCTAATCAGGCCTACTTCCTCTGCTGTTGACTATCATATTATGAAATTAATTGTGCAATATTTCACTGTTGAATAATTGGTTAATGTATGTTGAAACATATTCACTGAGCACACAATGTTGCTAATTAGCCTTGTTTAACTACGACATAAAATAGCAAATTTCCAGCTCTGAGGTTAGTTCTATTATCAACATGATATGATAATAGAAGTTCCTTAAATTTTGCAAACTTTGAAGTATTGTCACTTGATATTTTTCTCTAATTTAAACCATGAATTCTGCAAGGCAGTTCTCTGAGAGTGAATGATTGCATTGCCATGCTTTAAATACCAAACTCCTTAAGAAGGGCTTTTCTTTGTTTTAACATGTTATACTTTGCATGGTACAGTGTAACTAAGTGCTTTATAGATGGTGTGTTTTATGACCTACTTGAACAGTTAAACTATCCTACATCTGCAGGATGAAACTGGAGGGGGGCTGGTACCATTGAATCATCAAAGAGATAAACTTAGCACTCTGCAGAAAGATGCAGCTGATGCTACTTGGAGAAATACTAGGGAAGTGCTTTTTATGAATTTTATTCTATGTAGCAGCTTATCTTTTATTCTCTATATTTCCTTCATAGCTCTGCAAAAATTCTTCACAGAAGGAAAAAAATAACTTGGTTGACATTTTTACTAAGGCACAGATACCATATATATGTATAAAACAAATGAAGAGAAAGTAAATATATACTTTCAGAGTCAGAGTCTCACTCTGTCGCCCAGGCTGGAGTGCAGTGCTCACAGTCACCCTGGTGTTGACCTGCTGGACTCAGGCGATCCTTCTGCCTCAGCTTTCCAAGTAGCTGGAACTCCAGGTTTATGCTACCATGCCCGGCTATTTTTTTTTTTTTTGAATTGGAGTCTCACTCTGTTGCCCAGGCTGGAATGCAGTGACATGCTCATTGCCACCGCAGCCTCGACCTGCTGGGCTTGGGCGATCCTTCCATAATTTTTTGATATATTGTAGAGACAAGGTCTTACCAAGTTGCCCAGGCTGGTCTTGAACCCCTGTGCTCATGCAACCCTCTCGCCTCGTCCTCCCAAAGTGCTGGGATTACAGGTTTGAACCACCACACCTGGCCGAGAAAGTATATTTATCACCCAGAACCATATGAGCTAAAATCAAAAGACTGGAAAAGAGTAATTATCAGGAAGTTTTATTAATGTCATTTTTTTTAAAACTAAAGAAACTTCAGTGCTGGTTTAAACTGTTTACTCATAGCCATATATGAGTAAAAAAGAGATGTGACTATATTAATGGTTACCAAATTTTGATATGTGTGTTTTTAAACACACATGTATCTTTCAGAATGGTCTTATGAATACAGAGATCAGGCAGGGTTTTTGACATGAATGTAAGAGTAGTTCAAGAGTAGAGGGTATGCTCTGATTTCTCCCCTCTCTGATGGAGATTTATGAGACCCTAATGTTTATTGAGAAGTTACTTTGAGAAACATATAATCTTCGTGGCAACATACTAGCTAAGTGTATGTGTATTCATTTGCAGATTTAAATAACGTAGGAAGTTAATTGCCTTGTGGAACTCATAGTCAGGATTGGAACTTGGCTCTGAATCCATGGCCCAGGGTCTTGCAACATATCATGCTACCTCCTGTGACTGAGAATCTCCCTGAATATTTTCAGTGTATGGTAGCCCAAGCACATTCTGGAACCTGTGGGCTCAGGCAATCCTGTCACCTCGGCCTCCCAAAGTGCTGGGATTATAGACATGAGCCACCGTGCCTGGCCTAAAGCACATCCTAATATACAAAATGACTGCAAACCTGGAATATTCTTTAGGAGTGCTTCTCCTGCAACACTCCCTATTCCACATGCAAACCAGTATCTGGAGCTTTGCATTCTCGAGAGTTCATCTGGCTGTCTGCCTGGAATTGAGCCACCTGCTAATGTTTCCTCAGGTACCTGAGCTATCCAAATATCCCGCTCTCATCTTTAAGTTGGCAATCCTAAAGAGAGCAGCACATCCTCAGTGTAACGCTTGAGATGAGAGACAAATCTGCAGAGCTTGAGAATTCAAAGTTTAAAAGGCTTATTTAGGGTTTCTCAACAAAGGACACCTACTTATTCCAGCACAAACAATTGTGGATAAAGGAAAAATCTGAAAGCACTTTGAAACACATAGAGGATGCAAACAATTTTATATGAAAGAATCCTTTTAAGTTAAATGTCACCCAAATACAGAGTGTTCCCAAAACACACACACACTTTATTAATGTGACATAAATGCATATTACCAATTTAAGCAATAATTAAATAATTATTTGATAATTAGGAGCACCTAATGCACTCTAAAAATGTTTGCTAAAGTTGAAGATGTTTAAAATGTGTGCCAATGAGCAGCTTCTGCGTGATTAACATCAAAAAAGCTTATACCAAGTTAAATGCGTGTTCTGAAGTAATTTGACTAATGAAGATTACTGCAGGTTATGTGCTGATGGATTGCTCTTTTGCACATTATTCTGCTGAGACCTGAGAAGTTACATGATGGCACAGCGAGGTGGGCAGGACTGACTGCCCACTGATTCCAGGGCCTTGTTCAAGGCCCAGAACCAGTAAATGTGAGGGCCAGAACGAGGGTAGAGTTCCTTTTTTTCAGTGCCTGAATTCTTTCCTCTGAATTCTTACCCAGCCTCACAAAGCTATGATTCTGCTTCTGGTCTCATTTGTGAATCACTGCATTTCTCCGCACACATCTGTTCTAGAGTGAGGACATCCCTTTCAGCATGGAAACGTGATTGAAGCTGTGTTAAAGCAGTGAATCATTCCCAAACCTGGCAGGACATTCCAGCAGAGCTGGGCTCTTTAGAAAATGTCCAATCCCAAAGCTCTACCCTGGGGGTAACATAAACATGTCACTGAGCAGAATCACAAACCAGTGTGGGAGCAGGGGTCAGTAGCAGCATTTGATAGATGATTATGGTTAACTTGTCCTACTTCTCAACACCCGTTTCCATCCACATAAGTTGCTACCTCTTATCTAATCAACCTTCATAATCAATACATTGGCTGAAATGACAGGAAGAATATTCCAGGTTTGCAGTCATTTTGTGTATTAGAATGTGCTTTAGGCCAGGCACAGTGGCTCACGCCTATAATCTCGGCACTTTGGGATGATGAGAGGATTGCCTGAGCCCACAGGTTCCAGAATGTGCTTGGGCTACCATACACTGAAAATATTCAGGGAGATTCTCAGTCACAGGAGGTAGCATGATATGTTGCAAGACCCTGGGCCATGGATTCAGAGCCAAGTTCCAATCCTGACTATGTGTTCTACAAGGCAATTAACTTCCTACTTTATTTAAATCTGCAAATGAATACACATACACTTACCTAGTGTGTTGCCACGAGGATTAGATGTTTCTCAAAGCACCTGCTCAATAAATATTAGCTGAAGAAGCTGCCATTCTGAATAAATGAGGCTAGAAAGGTCTCAGACAGCACAAAGACTGGAAAGGAAGGAGGAGGTTTGACTTGACCACAGAGGGGGGGAAATTTCATGCGCCAAAGAGAAAAGGAGTAAGTGAGATCAAGTGGTAAAGACTACAGATCCCAGTGTCTTCTCACTTTATATGTAAATGATGTTTGGTGTTAGCTGAAGCCAGCCATGGAAGTCCCCAGAGACCTGGAGAAGGGAGGGGGGTCAGAAAGGAAAGTACATACAGAGATCCCAGCCAGGAAAGCAATCCATACTCTGAGTTTACACACAAACTCTTTGTGGGCATACAACTTTTTTTTTGAGTTGGAGTCTCACTCCATCGCCCAGGCTAGAGTACAGTGGCATACTCACGGCCACCCTAGCATCAACCTGCTTGACTCCAGCGATCCTTCCGTCTCAGCCTTCCAAGTAGTCGGAACTACAGGTGCGTGCTACCATGTCTGGCTAATTTTTGACTTAGTGTAGAGATGCGGTCTCACCAAGTTGCCCAGAATGGTCTCGAAACCGTGGGCTCGGGCAATACATTCTTCTTGGTCTCCCAAAGTGCTGGGATTACAGGCTGAGCCACCGAGTTCAGCCTATAAAACATTTAAAAATGTTATTTTACATGAAACTGCAAGACAAACCCTACATATACCGGATTGCAACACAAAAATGACGTTGGATAGATATCAGTAGATTTATCATAAGGCATGTATTTGAAACAAATCTAAACATTATATTTAATGCAGTGGGCTGATTTCACAATAAAAGATCATCTCACTTGTCCGTAACAACGAGTGCATGATGGACTTATCAGCATAAGAAGTTCCTACATCTTGTCCTTACAGAATCAGCATGTTGCCTTTGTCCCCATCAGTTTGGTCATGTGTTCCAACAAAAAAGGGATCTGCATGTAATCTGTGTTTGCTAATAATTCACCCAGAAGTGTTAATCAAATTCTACCAAAAAAGATATGTAGGGTTTGTATCATCATGAAAATTAACACCTGGAGCGTTCTTGGGATTTCTGCGCACCTCAGGTACACGTCTGCAGGTAACTGCACTGCTCATTCTCTAGTATCAGTGTGTTTGGCAATACTTCAAAATCCAAGTCTTCCTTCAAAGGCTGATTTTTGTAGATACACTTAAAGCAGTAAAAAGAACCTGTGTTAGTTGGATAAAACACAATCTGGTTCTGTGACATTATTAACTTATCTATTTCTCTAAAGTGTTTTAATAGTTATTGGGAAATGTTGCTGTGCTGTAAGAAATTTAGCCCTTCTTAAGTCAAAATTTCACTTAATACCTTCCCCTGACCATTGCTGGATGAAATAATAATCAAGGTAGCCGCAAGGCAGCTGCCAGTTGGGGGGGATAAGAGCTGGGAATTAAGTAGGTATTTGTTCAAAACACGAAATCATGAGATTTAAGTTAAATCGAGAGCACAGCGAGGGTGCATGTTCCCTAACTGTGACGGAAATGAACACCTCACACAACCATAAACCAATAATGCCCCATAGTAAAATGTTATTACAACTTAACATCCCTTTCACTAGCAACCTGTTGAATTTCTCGGAGAGGAAATAGACAAAATAACACTGTTATTTTTTTCCTTCATATCCCCCATATGTATACTAAAGATCTCAAAATAGTTTGAAATATCATTGCTAAAGCAAAATGACAGTACCAATGGAAAAAAATCTAGATTCTAAACACTCACCTAAGTGTTTATTAATGCTTGGGGAAGGAAAGGTAGAAAAAGGGATGATATAAATTTCTTGAATGCACAGTTATCTTCTTAATCTGAGTACACTCTTTTTTTCCACATTTTATTATAAAGCTATTATTATAAAGCTTAATTTGGTACCTTTACATCTTCTACCACAATACAAAGTAGCTAAATATAGACATAAAGAATTTCCCATTATCTGCTTATCTTTTAAATGTTTTAATAAACAATGCTGCTTTATGAGAATCCTTTGTTCTCAAACAGAATCTGGAATGCTGTAATCACATAAAAGACAAATGAGAAAGATGTTTCATGAATATGCTTTGAGAACCTTCAGGTCTTTACAATAAAATGCCTTCGAAGACTCCATGATTTGAGCAATTAACCTGATTGCTCAGTCCTAGGTTGTTATTAAATGACGCTCTTGTGATGTGACACGATGTCACACTTAAAAGAACAGGTGCTTCTTTGAAACACCTGTCATCTTGGCTTCATACAACAGGATGTGGTTTGGGAGCACTTATCAACCTCAGGTTTCAGAATTTTTTACTAACCCGACTTATCCTGTATGCATTTCAAAGAAACAAAGCAAAGCAAAGCAAACTCTGAGCTCATCTTTATTTCTTCCCATTTAAACAGGATTTCAGTAGCTTTATCATATCCCTCCCCCAACTCTTAAATAAGCTACAGAAAAGAAAGAAAATCCCTGATGATTTAATCAACAACAAACCTGAACTGGATTGGATGCATTTCACTAAGATAATGGTTACTTGAAAATCTGTCAAATACAAACCTGCTGCGTAATGAAAACTTTTCTTCCACACCTGAAGATGAACAGTCTATGTAAAAAAAAATCAATAACTCTCTTTCTAGAAAAAATATATATGTATTATGGGGACTGCTATGAATACATATGGCTGGCAATTTAAGAAAGGTGTCCCATGAGCTTTCATGCTCCCGAGTTATGACTGAAGAACAGAGAGATACGTTTATATTACATCTTCTTCACTTATACTTATGAAACCAGGTTGAGCATGAGGTGAGAAGTTCAGATTCTTATTTATAAGCCCAGAGAGTGAAGTGAATCTGTCAGGATACTTCCATTTCCAATGAAATGAGAACTTGGTATAATTCAATTGTTGCTATCAAATAACAAAATTCATAGTTGTTCCTCAAGATTATACTAAAAAAACCAAGTTCTACAGCTATCTTAGAATCTTCAAAATATGATTAAATTTAAATATTATGTTATTTTAGATCTTTGAGCTTCTCAAATTTTAACTTCAATTTCTAGAATTGAATAAGGAGATTAAGGAAGAGAAAGAAAACAAGAAAGATAAAACACAAAAGCCCACTAAATGGAATGAATAGAGTAGCTGAATACAGTTTGAAGATTTATCTATCTAGCCACATATGAATATATGTATATGTAATATGTTTGATAATGATATCATCTATGATAATCTTCTCTCTCTCTGTCTCTCTCTCCCTCTCTCTGTATATATATGTATGTATGTATGTATCAGTAGTCTTACTGTGTATATAGAGCATTGTTTCATTCATTGACACTTTCAAGGGAACATGAACTAAGAAAATAAGGCTGAATTTACCAAAACTGCGTCAGAATCATAATTCATCACTAGAAGAAGTATTGTTGGCATCTGGAAATATAGGGTGGTATAAAAGTGAATCCCTTTAAATTTTTCTTCTTGAAGTAGCTTCCCCCTCATCACTTCTCTTGGTTTTTTCTCAAATTCCATTGAATTCTGGAGTTTTGGAAAAAGGAAGTTCAAATACAAACTCTCATAATATTGACTAGGAGGTCAGTGAAATTAGGTATGATGCAGGACTGATAAATAGTCATTTAGTTATTCATGGAGAAGTTCTCAGATTAAAATGTTCTTTTAAGACTGGCTGGAAGTCAGAAGGTTTCCCTTCTACACATTCATATTAATAACAAAATCCAATATCTCCACACATATATTGAGCCAGGAAAATGATGTATGGGGAAGGAGTAATCTCATCAATAGTATCATAATTCCAAAAAAAATTCTCATTAACTACACTATTAAATATGCAGAATCTACTCAACATGGCCCCACAATGAAAGTGCTCTGTAACAGATACCATTTAATACAGAATAAAAGTTATTGTGTAAATGGAATATTAAATTCTAATGTGTGCAATCATGTTTAGGTTCATAGCACAAACTATGTAATGGAAAATGAGAAAATTCAGACAAATTGCAGTCCAACAGAAATCACTTTTCCAAATTTAAACTCATCCATACTTTATGCTTCATCTCATATTTTTGAGAGGCCAGTTATTTATGGCTTTTGCACCTCAAATCTTTTTCTAAACATAACTCTAATTCTACTTAATGATACCTATAAGATGAAATCAAGTGCATTGCAATTTCTACCTTGTTAATTTTATTTTAAATAGAAACAATCAAGAGTTCCTAAGTTAACTCCCTTGTGGATGCATTTTTAGTGACTTGTATTACAAAATTGAAGATCTAGAACTTGATTAAGAAAACTTTCAAGAGAAAACTTTACAGATCAAAGCAACCATAAGACTTATTTGCTTTATAACTATGATTATGGTCAATTTATAAAAAATGAATGCTTTTTGCACATTTGTGTTTTTGGGAAAACACATGTCATTCTAAATATCTATAAATTTTGTTTCTGTTTTCAGTGAAAAGGAAAAGAGAGAAAAGGGAAGATGACTTTAAGAATAAGTGCTTAGTAGGTAGCGTCAATTCTGGGTCCCTTCAATGAATTTCCTGTTGCCTTAACAACTTCTACTCTTCTGAGGAAAATAGTTGGGAGAATGGTAGTTGGGGAAAGAAAGAATCTGTGTCTCTAGCTGCCATATACATATTGGATAAAATATACAAATATGAATTTTGAAACAGTTGTCAAAATCTGTCCACTCCATCTTTAAGATCTGGCTTGTATAAATTTCCACCCCATCTTTAAGATCTGGTAGCCTTACAATTGAGGAATGTTGCAGAATATTCCATATGATTTTACTAACTACTGTGATTTACTCTATTTCTAAATCTTAATGGTTTTTTAAAAAAACTATCTCTCCAAGTCCAAATCCTGAATGCATCCCTGTGTTATACTGTGTGAACCTTAAATTACACAAGAAATGTTCAAATTAATGATGTTCAAATATTAAATTGATCTGTCAGGGCTCAGTGAAGCTGTAAAACAATTCTAGTAATTTGGATTCTCTCCTTTCCTGGAATATTTTAATGCCCTAAATGGCTCTTAATTTCAACATCTAATAGGTATATTATATTTTAAATAGCTTCCATCTTTCTGCAGTAGTTAAATGGAGTAATAATTTCTGTTTAGTAAAAAGGTCCAGGATGTAGAGAACTACCTTTTCTAAAGTCAAGAATAATGCTTTATTCCAGTGGACTTGATAATTTATTATTTTTCCAGGACTTTGTTTTGGGATTTTTCAGTGAAAAACATATGTTTTGTTAAATACATGAGAAAGAATGATTCACTTTGGTTTCCACCAATAGTTTAAACTTTGGTTTATATCATTAATTGCTCTTGCCAATTCCTCTGCCTGCTTTAGATTTTTCATTTTCTTCCTTTAAAGTTTATTTCAAAAAATATAGCTTGCTTAGACCCTTGAATGCTCATTAACTATGACGGTAATAGATCTATGGCTGAAGTTGGCATAAAAGTTGAATGGATGAAGAGTTGCTTCTTATGGATAAGAAAAGAAAATGGTTTCTTAAAATGGAATCTATTCCTGATGAAAATGGTGTCAATATTGTTGAAGTGACAACAAAGGATTTAGAAGATTACATAAACTTAGTTGATAAAGCCATAGTAGTTTTAAAGAGGATTGACTCTAATTTTGAAAGAAGTTCTGCTGTGAAAGACGTTCTAATGCTATCAAACAGAATAGCATGCTACAAAGAAATGTTTCATGAAGGGAAGAGTGAATGCATGAGACAAATTACGTTGTTGTCTTATTTTATAAAATTGCCACTATCACCCCAAACTTCAGCAATCACCACCTTGATCAGTCAGAAGCCATTAAAATGATGGTAGGACCTCCCCCCACCAACAAAAATATTATGACTCCCTGAAGGCTCAGAAGACTTGCTTTTTTGTTACTCTTATGCACCTTGCTTTATTGAGGTATTCATTTTATTGCAAAGGTCTGGAACCGAACCTGCAATATATTCAAGTTACGCTGGTAGAAGCACAAAGGCCTTTCTTTTGAGACATAGTTGACACCTTTGCCAATGTCTACATTTTCCAGTAGACATTGAAAGTTGGCAATATGTCTCCTTTATTTTACAGAAAGCTCTGTGTCTACATGGTTTCCAATTTTTTAAAACTTTCTTTATAAGGCAATAATAAGTTGCTTTCATTGTTTCCATTTTATTTAGTACTCAACAAGTATCAACTGAGTTTATACTATGTCAGGAATATGTTCATAGAGCCAATAATGAATTGAGCAACTGATATATGATCTGTGTCTGCCAAAAATGTATTACTCTATGGAAAAGCCCCTGAATAACTATAAAAAATAACAACAATAATACCAAGAATACTGATGATAGTATTTACTGAATATCTCCTAGGTGGCAAACACTGTAAAGGTACTTGACGTAAAATTATTTTTAAAAATCTTTAAATATTCTAGGAGAATTGAATGAATATAAATTGAAACAATATTAATCAATATTTTTATTACACAGGGCTACATATAGAATTCTTATATTTAGCTTATTTTTATGTTTTTCTTACCTCTGACTCCTTGTGACTTTTTTTATGGGATCTAGCTCTGTCCTTTGGAATCCAACAGGATGAGGTCATTTCCTCTGCCGTGAGACTTCCAAATATTTCAATAGCAAGATATGTCTTTTCTTTTCTAGATTAATAATCTCCCCATGTTCCAGTGCTTCCCAAACAGCAGTGCTTAATCACTTCGCTTGATGGATGGGAGTTTCTCTAAATATTTCCTATTTAATCTTGATTACTTTTAAATTGCAGGGTAAAGAAAGAAAGTGAAGCCTGCACAAAGAGTCAGTAACAAGAACAATTGTGAGATTTTATATTTTAAATGGACAGGGGCTTTATTGCTCATAACCTGTGATGTGCCTGCCACCATGAACACACCTGTTATCTTCTTCCACATGCTTTCTCAGAGCCTAGGTTCAGACTTCCTTTCACAGTAAAACCTTTCCATTAGGATGAACCCAACAAAAAAGTGGAGCAGGCAACTATTGAAACAATGCAATTTATTGACAGGGAAATGTCCAAATTGCTTTTTGCACTTAGCAGCTACCATAGTCTGAAAATAAAGTATGTTTCAGTGAAACATTAAGCCACCTATTAAGCCACTGCTACCTATTCGTAATTTTAATGTGCCTTTTAAATATTTGTATAGCAAATTGTCTGTCCACATGGTTGAAATCAGAAAAGGTGGAATTTAAATCTATTGGGTGGGAAGTGATTAGGAAGTGCCATGATCATGATGTGTTGCTCACAAAGGCATAGAGGGCCCCAATTAAGAGCTTAATTAATACATGGTAAGAATGAGGTATTGGCTAGGAACAAATGTGATGATTATGGGTTCTTTGGATGTTAACTTTGAAAGCTGGTGATTTGAGAATCTCTTCTCTGTATTTTTAATATCAGCTTGTACATCTGAATTAGGGAAATGATGAAGAAGGGATTCCTCTGTCATCTGTCAGACTATGAGCCATGCACCTAGTGTAAAACTTATGGATCCACCAGGCACTGATTCATCACTATGTTATACTCTGTTGTGTCTTTGGAAATTATCTCAACACAGAATCCAAAGGGAAATTCAAGTCTTCAACATATGCACTACAAGATTGTCGTCAGTCATTTCTGTGTGCCTGCAAGTCACATGGAAAAGATGATAGACATCTCTTTTCTTTATATGGCTTAGATCTTGAGTTGCAGAAGTGTTTCCCTAGCAGTCTCCTTTATATACTTGATGGTTTATTTGGCTAAGTGTCTTGGGCTATGCATTGAGAGGCCCAGAACCACCTAAGCACATGCATACACTTAGAACTGGCTAGTGGAGTGGTTGGCTGGGTAGAAATCAGACTAGAGACCTACAAGTGTCATTCATGACTCAGGTTACATCAGTCTCCAGTAAAGTGTTATATTTTATGGGGTCCAAGGAATTCACTTCAACTCAGGGCATCTTCTCCAATTCAGAATGCACAGAGTCAACCTTAAATCATAAAAAAAAGTAATTGCCCATGTAGCAATTATCAGCTAGGGTCGGTCTGTATTTAATCAAACTTCCTGTTGGATCCATAAGCAAGGGGCTCTGGATATAACTTTGAGGGATCCCATATACTTTCATGTGCTTAATTAGAATGGGTAACAGAAAATCGAATAAATTCCTACCACAATAATTCATAAATTGTGCTCACATGAAGTATCCTGAGGTAATTTTGAACACCCTAAAAAAGAAAAAAGGGAGATCAGAGTGTCAATAAACTCAAAACCAAAGCAAAGAAAATTTCAGTGTTTTGCTTTTTGAATAGAAAGAGAGAGAAAAATTGGAGGTGGGTGGAAAGGGACAGAGAGCACAAGCAGAAAATTTACTTTTCTTTTTATTCAAGATATTGTGTTAATTTTATTTCATCAACATATTTTAAACCTACTAATATAGGGCCATTTAATACAATCTTGTTTGTGTCAGACAACTGTGCACATTTTTCTCTTACTTTTCAGTAGAACAAGGATTCAAAAATGTCGAGGTCTATTATAGCAATTCTAAGGGTGGAAACAATAAATTTGGTATTTTATTGAAATGTTTTGTTTGGAATCTGAGAGTTTATTGTTCAGCATTCTCAGTCACAGACAATGAAATAGCACCTTGTTTTCTTTGCAGAAAAAAATTAAGTCCTGAGTTTCTGTAAAATAATTTCCAATTTAATTTATGGTTCTCCCTTAAATGTCAAGAGAAAGAAAGATTGGGGAAAAAATACACTAAAACATTTATGCTCTGAAAAGAGAGATTTCCATTTTTTCTTGTTTTCGCTTTTCTATGTTGTCTGCATTTTCCTTAATGTGCATTATTTTTATCATTGAAATTGGAATTTAAAAGATACAAAAGTTGGTGATTTAATAGTTCCCAAAGTCTTCACGTGACTCTAAAAATCATTAATGATTTTGGAAACCTCAGCAATTTTGTTTGCACCATCCATTATAACTTGTATGATTAATCAACCTAGTTAAAAACTGCTCTGGGTGATCTTTTTTTCCCCAGATGTGTTCACATCCTGTTTCAAATGAGAGACCTCAATCCTTGCTGTGCTTCCTCTATTTCTTTGGGCATGGTTCCCTCAGGATGAAATAAAAAAGATAATCTGCCTCATTTTCAAAAAGAGGTAACTCTCTGTGTCACAGATATGGTAATTCATTACTTTTCTGCATTGCTCATCAAAATTCTACGCTAATTTTATTCTCAATAAACTGCTTCTCCCAAATTTTCAGGCTTCTATGAGGAGTAAGCAGTCTTGATAATAATAACTGTAATTTATTGAACAGTTAAATATCTGCCAGGTGCTCTGCTAAGCATTCTGAATATACCATTGAATTTAATTCTCCAAGCAACACTCTCATGGAAGTAATATTAATAGCTACATTTTTTATGAGAAAGCTGATGCTTATAGAATTTAAGGACCTTATCGGTATCTAAAACTGATAAGTGATCATACTAGGATTTCACCCCAGGGCTCCTTAGCCTCCACGTTAGGCATACTATGTCGCCATTGAATTCTACAGCCAATGTCTATTATATTACTTTATCTTTCTGGCAACAATGTAAGTTCCAAGAACACAGTTATCCTACGAGTTTTGAATAGTCAATCAATTTCCTGGTATTGATAAGTGTATTTCAAAGATTTTTCTGTTGTTACTCGTTAACTTTCTCCATGGTACACCAGGAAAAACTAATACAAGCATGCCACAAAGAGTGAAAACCCATGAATTCATTTTTCCCATTGGAGACATAGCATTTGATAAATGGTAAGATATATAATTGAACTCAGTCCCTCTCATATTAGAATAATAAATGCATATTCAATTACTAACTAATAACTTAAGTTTTTCAGTTTAACCCAAAGATGAATCTAGTGCATGCCCCCATGCCATGGCAAAAAGTGGTACCTATATATTTGTCTTTATCTTAGTGGAATTACTTCAATATATAGTTAGTCCTCTATTCTGTGGATTCTGCATTGACAAATTCTACTAATCATGGATTCGAATATTTGAAAAAATAAAATCAAAAAATAGCAATACAACAATAAAAAAATACAAAATGGCCCGATAGAATATAACAAACACTTACCCATATTTACATTGTATTAGGTATGAGGGGGATCCAAAAAAATTCAGAATTGTTTTTTGGAGGGCAGGCCCCATGTAGTACAGGATTTCCTTGCTAAGTAAATGTTCTAAGATCTCTTCATCATCAGTGTACCAGCTAATGTTGTTGTGAGAGACTGTGTTTGGCTTCAGTGAATTTTTCTGGAGATTCTTCTAAACGTTTACCCATTTCATGATGGGTGATTTATGCACACACCTGCCCAAACTGCGATGAGTGTTCAGCAATTTTTGACCAAAAACGGCATGACCCGCGTACCCCACCCTCCCTATTCATCAGTTCTCACCCTGGGCAATTTTGTGTGCTCACTTGCTTGTTTGTTTGTTGGTTTCCCCGTATGTAAAAAAGTCAAAGGAAAACATTTTGCCAATGTGGAAGAGGTGAAAACAAAAACAAAAACAAAACAGCAGAAGCACTAAACAACATGAAAATTGGCAAGTTCAAAAACTGTTTTGAGCAGTGGAAAAAGCATTTTGATAGGTGTATTGCATCAGAGAGTACTTTGAAGGAGACTGTAGTGCAAACATGTAAGAATAACTACACAATTTTTAATAAATAAATTCCAAGTTTTTTTCGAGTCCTCTCATATTATAATAATCTAGAGATGATTTAAAGTAGTTTTCTCTAGGAGTCAGTGGGGGATTGGTTCCAGGACCTCCTGTAGATACCAAAAAGATAGAGATGCTCAAGTACTTGATGCAAAATGGCATATAACTTGCATATAATCTATGCATATCCACCCATGTCCTTTAAATCATCACTAGATTATAATAATGCATTGTTCAAGGCTATGTTTTAAGAAGGTGATTTTGTCACTATGTGAACATCAGAATAGATGAAACAGCTAGGCCTTATGCTGTAGATTATTGCTCTTAGGTTACAAACCTGTGCAACATGTTACTGTACTGCATGCTGTAAGCAATTGTAACACAAGGGTAGGTATTTGTGTATCTAAACATAGAAAAGGTACTGTAAAAATATGGTATTATAATCTTATGGAACCACCAGCATATGTGATCCATCGTTGACTGAAACATCTTCGTGCAACCCATAACTGTACTTATAATACCTCATATAATATAAATGCTATGTAAATAGTTGTTACTGTTTACAAGAAAAAAGAGGTCTGCATTTGTTTACTAGACATGTGTGTTTTTTTAATCCAAGATTAGTTGAATCCATGGATGCAGAACTCATGGCTCATGGCCAACTGTATACAGGAGAATGTGCATAGGTTATATACAAACACCATGATATTTTATGTAAGAGACTTGAGACTTGAGCGTTCTTGGATTTTGGTGTCCTTGGGGGTCCTGGAACCAATCACCTGTGGATACTGAGGGAAAACTATTGCCATTCAAACAAGGGTATGCTTAAGGAAAGATTGGTTATCTAGTGCTACAATAATGCTACATAATAAACATTCTTTACCTTACCTTGATGGCCTAAAATAAAACACAGTTGTTTAACTCATGAGCCTATGGGTTTCACATTTAAGCTATGTTTAGCTGGATGGTGTTTTGATTTCCTATTGACTTCACTCCCATGACTGGCAGTTGTCTGTCTGCCAGCTGAGATAACTGCACCACAGTTCTCGTATCTTCCAGCAAGCTAGCTCAGGCATGCCTTCAGGACAAGGGCCAGCAGCAGGAACAAGCAGGAAAAGCACAAGGACTTTCAAAATCTCTGCCAGTGTTGATTCCCAATTACTAAACCAAGTCATAAGGGTGAACTAAGAATCAAGGAGTGAATAATTATTCCCTGACTCCTGTTAAGAAGAACTGCAATGCCACCACATTGTGAAGGGCGTGGCTACAGATAAGACTGAGGGACCCCTAATGCAATCTCTTCCTTTAGGAGCACCTGAATTTGATGTCAAATCATTATTAGCAAAAGCAGGTCTGTGACAGCTATGTATACATTACAAGCTTTGTTTAGAGCAGATGCTTTTCCCTGTTTAATTCAATGAGTGCATGCTACTCAAGGTGCAGTTCACATCTAATTCATCTTGGCAGGTCTCTATGGAGACCATGATGCTCAAAACTGAAACTACCCAAGCACTATGAAGTTATTATTTTGTGTGTGAAATGATCAATGGGTAACACATACAATATTGTCTAAACCAAAACAGTATCTCCTTGCTCTATGTCAGAGAAATAAGAAATTCCAACTGAATAACTGATTATATTATTGAACAGTTAACATTTCATGATATAAATCTTGATAAAAACAAGATAAAAATCTTGATATAAATCTTGATATAAAGTGGGGAATGACTTTCCATCTTAACAAATGTGCAAATTAGGATCCTTCTTTCAACTGTAGAACATCAACTCCATCACCCTTAGAATAGAATTAAAGGTATTCATGGACACATTGTGCTGTGTTGAATTTCTTATACAAGCTCCTACAAAAGCACAATGGGAATCATAGATATATTGGAAAAAATAGCTCAAGTGGGACATTAATCATACATACTCTTCATATTTTCTAACCTTAGTTTTTGTATTAAAAATATTTCCCCAGAAATACTCCTCTCACTTCAGATTAGCTTTTTCTGATGACTCATTAAGTATTTTTTTAAGATTCAAACATATAAAAATAACTTTTGTGTTTTCTTTAGCATAGCTGCTATATAAACTCTTTATGAGACAAATCCATCTTAAACATTAGCTTTGGGAGAAAATCTGTTTATCCAATGAGCTTGTTTGCTTCCTTTATCATTAGTAAAAATAATAATTTTGTGCTTTTCCTTTCTCTAAAAAAAAACACACACACAAATATTGGCACGTAATTGCAGTTTCTACATTAGCTTAGATTTGGATTTAGTATTATTATCTTTTATAAGCCTTTGCATTGATATATTTTGTAATGAATTCTTCAGTTACCTTTGGTGGGGATATTGTCTCAGTTACCTATTGCTGCGTAACAATACACACTCAAAATATAGTGGCTTAAACATCAATTGTTTATTTTTCTTTTTTCTTTTTTTTTTTTGAGTTGGAGTCTCACTCTGTCACCCAGACTGGAGTGCAGTGGCCACTCCCGGCCACCGCAGCCTCGACCTGCTGAGCTCCGGCGATCCTTCCGCTTCAGCCTTCCAAGTAGCTGGAACTACAGGCGCACACTACCATGCCCGGTTAATTTTTTTGATTTATTGTAGAGACGAAGTCTCGCCAAGTTGTCCAGGTGGGTCTCGAACCCGCGGGCTCAGGCAATCCACTCACCTCAGTCTCCCAAGGCGTGGGATAACAGGCTAAGCCACCGAGCCCTGCTAATTGTTTATTTTTCTTATGATACTGTAGGTTGATAATTTGAGCAGGGTTCAGCTGGAGTGACCCATCTGTATTGCTTGTGATATCTCTGGGCTCAGTCATATGTATGAGGCCTCAAGTGAGAAAGGTGGGACAGCTACGAAGGCTGCACCTCTGCTCCATGTGGTTTTACTTCCTCCGCGAGGCTAACCTGAACTTGTTCACATAACAGTGTTCAAATAGAAGTGAAAGCTACAGGGCTTCTTGAGGTCCAGTCTTGGATCTTCAACAGCATTATTTTGTTGCATTCTATTGGTGAAAGCAAATGAAGAAGCCAGCCCCAATTTTAACGGTAGATAAATAGATTTCCCTTCTTGGCGGGAGAAACTGAAAATAATTTGTGACCATCTTTAATCTCCCACAGCTACAGATAGGGTAAGAAGTCTAAGTGATTAATCACTACATGAAATCACTGGTACAGACAAATTGACTTTTGTTGTTATAGTAGAAAGCTAGATTTCCGCTTTAAGAAAATAAAAATCCAAACTAAGTCAGTGGCAGTTCAAATATAAATAAAAGTAATTCATGTATACACTAAATGAATACAAGATGCATCAATCAAGGAAACATGAGAGATGGCATAGTGCAAATGAATTATAAAGTTAGTGAAACAGAATTTAATTGCAATGTATTGACACAGCTTATGATATCCTTTCAAAGTACTCAAAAGAGTGAATTGAATTATAGCCTTCCAATGATTTAAAACAAGTGTATTACTCATTTTCCCTTATATACTTTATCTTTTTCATTAATGTTAGACAGATTTTTAAATAAATATGGAGATATGTGTGTGGGTTTGTGTATCCCCAAGTCATTTACAAGATGTAACACAGCAGTACCTAAGAAAACATTAAAAATTAAACAAATAATTACCTCATAGCCATCTTTTTTTTTTCAGTAGCTATCTGCCTAGGGAAAAATAGTCAGGTTTGGACTTAAATAGTCCAAAATGTAAGATGAACAAATTTAATAATTGAAGTTGAAAGAGAGGAAACATATAAGCGTATAGACTTGTTTCTTATTAAGTATGCATTTCCAGAATTTTTAAAATTTCACTGGAGGATACAGAGCGTTTTTTTTCTCATTACATAATTTCAGGGTTTTTTTTAACAGCCATCTAAAAGATAAATAAGATAGTTATCACCAAGGCAAAGTTTGAAAGCAGATCTTCTCTCCCTCTCTCATCACCCTAACACCATCTTGCACTTTTATGGAGGTAATTGCAGATTTTCACCTGAAGTGATGCTTGTTCCTAGCACGAGAAGGGCAAAGGCATTTGAGTTACCTGACAACAAGGCAAATAAAATGGCATTCTCAAACAATCTTGATAGAAGATGAAGTTCAACAGTGAGCATTCAGTTCAGGTACTTGGATGTCTCTGTCATACCCAAAAGGTTGGGAGGAAATCTTCTAAAAGGCTAATTGCAGAGCTATTGCCATAAAGCAATCTCCGTAATCTCTGTATGAGTTCCTGTCTCTCTTTGTGAGCTGACAGACCTAAGAATAGCTACCATCAAGTGATCCTCTTTTGTTCTTCTGAGGTGATGCATTATTTTACCATGAACTTAGGGCTGTTATTATGTTCATAAATTAGCCCAGCCAATGTGACAGCTAAGAGATAGGATGCGATCACATTTTAGGAGGATTCCTGGTGAATGACTCACACACAGCACGCTCTTTCTTCAATATGACTGAGATAGAAAAATATCTAGAGGATAACTCCTTATCATGGAGGTAGGGGACCCCATAGAATTTTTTTGGAATGAGCCAGTGTGGTAGGGACAAGAGATGGAGCAGAGGCATGACACATATATCGCAGCCCAGCAGCAAAGGCAGTAGTCTTCTAAGGATCTCCTAGCATGATCCAAGAGGTGGCTGCATCTTGTCTATTGCCACAGGTCCAAGTTTAATGATATATAGAAAAAAGCGATCCTGTATCCTGGTTGACCTGCATGAGAAAAGCCCCAGCTTCATCAGCTTCATGAATAAAAGCCCGCATGTGGTTGGTATCTCAGAACCTCAGATCTATTGTGACTCTCAGTCTCAAAGCGTTGTCATCCACCACTTAGCACCCTTCATGGTGAAAATTCTGGTGTGTGGAAATGCACAATGCTGGATAGTTCTGGAGATTTTTCAGTCATATAATCCTTCCCTTAATAGGCTGATTTAAAACGGCATTTTTTCAAAATGTGGATCACAAACCAGAGTGGATTCTGAAATCGATGGAAAGGGTTGCAACTATCTTTCTTTAAATGAGGGGCCATTCTGTTTGCAGAGGCTTGCAGTAGATCTGTGATTTTCACAAGTTGTATTGCAAAACATACTCAGGGACCAACAGTGTGGGGAAAAGAAAGAGGAAGTGATGAGCAAGAGTCCAAATTTCTCTAATCCTCATCTGTACTCCAGCCCAATGGATTCACAACAGCTCCTTGATGTTCTTTTTTTTTTTTTTTTTTACCCTATTTAGTACATCAAGCTTATGTGTCCATGGGCTTCAGTATGTTGGAGATTAAAACATAAATCATTTTATGTTTACAAAAGCTGCCTTCTAGAAAGTTTTGTCAGTTTGTTAGGGCTTCCATAACAGAGCACCACACACTAGATGGCTTAAGCAACAGGTATTTAGGCTGGACATGGTAGACTCAAGCCCAGCACTTTGGGAGGATGAGGTGAGAGGACTGCATGAGTCCATGGGTTCGAGATCAGCCTGGGAAACTTGATGAAAACTCATCTCAACAATAAATAAGAAATTAGTTGGGCATGGTAACTTGCACCTGTAGTTCTGTTACTTGGAAGGCTGAGGTAGAAGGATTGCCTGAGTCCAGCAGGTCGACACTGGAGTAGCCATGAGTGTGCCACTGCATTCCAGCCTGGGGGACTGAGTAAGACTCCAACTCAAGCAACAACAATAACAACAAAAAAAATCCCAAAACAGGTATTTATTGTCTCACAGTCTTGGAAGCTGGTAGTCCAAGGTCAAGATGTCTCAGGGCTAGTTCCTCTTGTGGTCTGTCTTCTAGGCTTATATATAGGTACCATCTTCTCCCTGTGTGCTTACATGGTTATTCTTCTTTGAGTGTTTGTGTCCTAATCTTTTCTTTTAATGACATTGGTCACATAGGACTAGGGCCCACCTATATGACTTCATTTTCCCTTAATTACCTTTTTAACGACTCTATCTTCAAATACAGTCACATTCTGAGATCCTGGGAGTTAGGACTTCAACATTTGAATTTGGGAGCACAATTTAACACACAACAGAAGCTTTCTCCCATAACAATATCTCAATTTAATTCCATAGACCGTCACTTTCTGTTATCCGAATAGTCTTACTTGTTATCACCCACACCGTCACTACAACAACCAAGGAAGACTTTCAGGCCCAATACTAGTTTTCCTCATGTCCAGCTAGGAATGAAGGAGAAAAACATCCAGATACATCTTTTGAGCTCTCCCATGGCAAAATTGAAGTTTTCAAGTCCTCTCCTTGACTAGTTGTACATGCTTCCCTCTTCAAGGGCATAGAGGTAACACCAATAAGTCCCAGGACAAAAGGATAGCTACAAAGAAGCATTAGATCATATTTTCTAGTGGATCTTCAGCTGGTTGCAACACAACTGCCAGAGTTTGGATATTTGCTCCCCCAAACTTGTGTTGAAATTTGATGCCCAATGTTGGAGGTTGGGTCAAATGGGTAGTGTTTGGCTTATGGAGGAGGAACCCTCATGAATGGCTTGGTGCCCTCCTCATGGTAGTACGTGTGTTTTCACTATATTCATTTCCATGAGAGTTCCTGTGTAAGCAGATAGTTAATAAGAGCCTTGGCACCTTCCCCATCTCTCTCACTCCCTCTCTCACCATATGATCTCTGCACACAGCAGCTCACCCTCCCCTTCTACCACAAGTGGTTGCTCCCTGAAGACCTCACCAGAAGGAGATGCCAGTGCTATGCTTATTGTACAGCCTGCAGAACTATGAGCCAAATAAACCTTTTTTCTAAATAAATTACCCAACCTCGAGTATTCCTTTGTAGCAACACAATAATAAACTAACACAATAGCACAAACTTTGAGGGGGTATGCTTTTTTCTCAATGCTGTACCATAGCAACAAATATAAAGTTCCCAATGCCATCCATTTTTTGTTGAATCTTTGAGCTTGGGACATATAGACACATGCAAGATCCACCATCTCCCTTTCTCTGCACCAAAGCATCCACTGAAGAACAGAAAGGGAGAGATTCAAACAAGTGAACCAAAATCCCTTGTTATATTTCACAGTGAGTTCAAAATCTAAAAGTAACTTAACTGGTATTTGCAAAGTTGTTCTTTCTGGTACCAAGTTCAGAAATGTGTATTTGTCCTGAATTGAATCTCATAATTCAAAATTAAGTTTTTATTTAAATCTATACATTGTTTTAAAAATCTGAACTGATTTATAGCATTATCTTGAGTAGTTATTTTCCATTTGCCACTTGAAAAATTTCTCTTCATTGGAGCCATATTTCCACACAGATGATATGATGATAAGGACCCAGTGTATTATAGACTTTACCTTTGGCACTGATTAATTTTTTTAGAACCTTTGAGGGTTATTCAACTTGAAACAAATTTATATAATTGTATTGCTTTTCAGTTTACATTCTTTTTGGCTTGTCCACTAGGAGGCAGCAAGATATTATGGAAATTACATTGGTATCTGAACTTGGAATTGGGATACTTTATTGATTCCAGATATTTAGATTCTCTGACCCTCAGTCTCCTCATCTGTGCAGTGGAGATAGTGATTAATAACAAGCAGTTACTGAGAACTTACTACATGCAAGGCATCACATTAAGATTTTTACTTGCATTTCGTTTTTCCAATATTTTAATCCTCACAAACATGATATAGAATGGGTCTTATAATTATCACTCTCTTGCAGATAAGGAGCTGAGACTTAGGAAGTCTAGTTCTCATGCCTGAGTTCTCACAGCTAGAAAGAGGCAGAGCTGAGATTTGAAATGTAAATCTGCCTGACTCTTGAATTTTGATTTGCAGTTTCATGAGAGGATTCCAGGTGGTGTTTATAAAATTCTTGACATAGGTGCTCATGAGATAGTGAATACTATCATTAAAAATAGGAAGGTTTTGTCAATCATTTTTTTGAAATATAGATTTAACATGACTGAAGAATTTAGTCAAGACTACCAGTCTCGCATTTAGAAAAGAAAGTGTGCCCAACCTTGCAAAATGAATACTTTGGGGATCCATACTGACTTTTAGCAAGTGCCTCTTAATTTTTGCTAAAGGTTTACAAAACATTTGCTTAAGTAACTGCGCTAGAATTGGTCTCAGGATTTGATATCTCTGTCAGTAGGGTACTATTTACTCTATTGAGGGAAATCTTATTTTAAAAACAACAGGAACAAGCATTCTGTAAAATCTAGAACGTGGACATTTTACAGGAGAAATGATTTGGTTTCCCCAGTGATTTAGTGACATGGAGGAAAAAACCAAAGGGGGATGGAAGGAAAGTTTAAAAACAAAAAGATTTCAAGTATGTGTCAGACTCTATGCTCTCAGCTTAGAATATAGGAAACGTGAAGAAAGATCCCTACTCTACAGAATTTTTTATTTCTCACTAAAATCTTTCATCTTACAGAAAATCAAAATTTCATTTTGAAAGCTTTCCAACACTTTTTAGTTATTAATTTTTCCTTACCTTGAGCTAAGTGATAAATACATTGCCTGTAAACTTAAAATCTTTTTTAAAAGGGCATAACTTGCAAACAATCAAAAAGAGACACCAGAAAAGCCCGAATCGAATACATTCTATGAAGAGTTGACTAGTACTCCTGATATAACAAAAATATTCAAGAACTACCCTAGATTAAGGAGACTCAAAGAAAAGAACAACTGAAACATGATTTGGGACATCATTCTCACAACTGGCAGCATCTGAATACGTCCTTAGATTAGATATTAGTCACATATCAATGTGAAGTTTCTGATTTTGATCATTGCACTGCGGTTATAAAAGAGAATGCCTTATTTTTAGTGTATACTTCCTATGGCTTTTTTTGTCTTTTTGTTTGTTTGTTTGTTTGTTTTTGGAGGCATGATTTCACTCTGTTGCCCAGGCTGGAGTGCAGTGGCACAATCTCGGCTAACGGCAGCTTTCAACTCCTAGGCTCAAGTAATTCTTTTGCCTCAGCCTCCTGATTAACTTGAGCTATAGGAGCATACCAACATACCAACTAATTTTTTTGTAAAGATGAGGTCTTGCTATGATGCCCTGGCTGGTCTCTAACACCTGGGTTCAAGCAATCCTCCTGCCTCGGCCTCCCAAAGGGCTGAGCTTACAGGCATAAACTACCACATCCGGCCTCCTATGGCTTTTATCTGTGCATGTTTTGAATTTATTGCGGGAATACATCTCTGAATATTTCCATAGAGTTTAAGTGTCTATATTATGTCTGAAAAATATATCCTTTCCAATCTCATTGTCTTGTATGCTTACCCAATGTGCTTTCTGAATTTATATTTATGTTCATACATTTTCATTTGACTTATTTTTTTTTTGAATGAAACACGGTTTCACCTTCCATTATAACAGCCTTGTTTAGTTTAAAGACAACCTAGTAGCAGTATCAAAGCACAAAGATATGGGAAAATTGTACACTAAGAACTGCCATTTTTTAAAAGTGGGTAAGACCACCACCATCTCTGACTTGGCGCAGAGGAATGTTAGCCCAAATAAGCTCTCAAAACACAGTTTCTCAAAGCATGGTTTCTAGACCATGCATATTAGCATTACCTGGATGCTGGTTAAACAGGCAAATCCCTGGGACCCATTCCAGATGTATTGAATCAGAATCTCTAGGGATTTGGCTGGAAAATACACATTTTAAATACACTGCCCAGGTGCTTCTTGTCATTCAGTAGTGAACAAATATTTATTAGTATCCTCTGTGTGCCAGATGCCAACTGAGGGTCTAAAGATAAAAGTGCACAAAACATCAAATAGAATGCACAGTGGTACAGCCAATTTGGAAGTTTTTCAATTTCTTACAAAACTAAATATACTTTTACTGTTCAATCCAGCAATTGTGCTCATTGGTATTTACCCAAATGAACTGAAGACTTACACGCACACAAAAACCTGCACATGGGTGTTTATTATAGCTTTATTCATAATTGCCAAAATTTAAGAAACAAACAAGATGTCCTCTAGTAGGTAAATGAATAAAATGGAAAATTATTCCGCGCCTAAAGGACGTGAGCTATTAAGCCATGAGAAGCGATGGCAGAAACTTAAATGCATGTCACTAAGTGAAAGAAGCCAATCTGAAAAGGCTACAGACTATAATTCCAGCTGTATGACATTAGGGAAAAGGCAAAACTATAAAAATAGTGAAAAGATCAGTGGTTGTCAGGACTTTTGGGGTGAGACAGAGAGAGATAGAGAGAGACACAAAGAGAGATGGGGGGAATGAATAAAACACAGGAGGTATTTTAAGGCAGAGAAACTACCCTGTACGATACTATAATGGTGGATGCATATTATTATACAGTTGTCAAAACTCAGAATATACAACAACACGAGTGAACCCTAATATCAACTATGTTCTTTGAATAATATTTTTTGAAGTGCATTGTTGGCTGTACTTAAAAAATTACTACTAATAATTGAGTAACTATTTTTGGATTCGTGAAGCTTGGAACAACACTAAACCTTAAGAGCAAATGTTCTACGAGCAGTCAACAGATTCATGAAAAAAATGTTCAACCTCACTAGTCATCAAAGAAATGCAAATTAAAACCACACTGAGATACTGCCTAACTCCAGTCAGGATGGCCATCATCAATAACTCAAAAAACAGCAGATGCTGGAGAGGATGCTGGGAAAAGGAAATACTTCTACACTGTTGGTGGGAGTGTAAACTAGAATAATCTCTGTGGAAAACAGTTTGGCTAGTCCTAAAAGATCCAAAAACTGACCTTCCATACAACCCCACAATCCTCCTTCTGGGAATATATCCGGAGAAACACAATTCGCTCTATGAAAAGGATACCTGCACAAGCATGTTTATTGCAGCATTATTCACAATAACAAAAACATGGAACCAACAATATCGCCCACTGAAAGAGGACTGGATTTTTTTAAACTGTGGTACACGATGGAATATAATGCAGCCATAAAAATAACAAAATTATGAACTTCACAGCAACGTGGGTGGACAGAATTTATAATACTCAGTGATCTATCACAGAGGACTGAGTACTACATGTTCTCACTCATAAGTGAACTTTGAATGATTATCATAATACTATAAGAAAAGGATTGGCAGTAGTTGAAAACTGCCAGGGGAGGGAGGAGGGGCACACCTTATCAACAAGGGTACCTGCATAATGACTATGTATATACCTAACCTTGAAATGTACCCCACATCTTTAAAATTTTTTTAAGAGAGCAAATATCCTAAGGAATATGTGTGAGTTCAACTAGTCAGGATTTCATAAATAGAATTAATTGAATCTGCAGGTCCAATATTTTGATGGCTATATATTATATTGGTAATATAGGGTTCAGCATGTAAACAATTTTAGATGTCAAATTTAAAATAGGCATATAGGCACATTGTTTTTAAAAATTATTTTAGTGGGTACTAGAAGAAGAGTTTCAAAGAACAGTGTTTCATTCATGTTCATATGAGACATTTGAGTTTATATGGAGCTGATCTTCATAGGTCATGTATCCAGAGATGAAATCAGGGTGAGAACCAAGGGGTGGGTATGAACTGGGAAGAAATTGAAGTGAAATGAGAGCAGATCATGAGAATCCATCTGGTAATAACGGGCGACTTATCCTGCACATAATGAGGCCTATTTGCATCATCACTTCAGAGAAGTAGGAAAGCAAAGAAAAAGGAATTTTCTTTATAAATCTTTGGAAAATTTACAAGCAAATACGCATTGGGGCAGAAAGGACTGTTTCATTTTACATTGAAACACGTATTGGATTTTGACATCCAGATTCTCAGGGCTGCAGACATCAAAGTGCAGGTGTATAGCTCCGTATGGAGTACTTGGAACTGCAAATTGGTCTATGGAGATAAGACCGAACAGGAGAAAGCAGTAACACAGACTTAATTAGGGTTGGAAATGGGACAGAGGAAAATCCCCTAAATGAATGTGCTGATAATAGAATGCCAGAGGAGCAGATTTGAGTGGGGTTGCAGGGAGCAGAGGCGGGTTACCAGGCTGGTGTTCAAGAGGGTTGGAGAATTGTTTAGTATTAAGAACGAAATCTGAAACACACACAGAAAATGGAATAGTGGTAAAGCTTGGGAGTGAAAAACCTCTAAGCCTAAATTACCAGGGATTTGATGGCTGTGTTCGGCAATGAGAAATAAATAAGCTAGAAGCAGAGACATGGGTAATAGGGGTGAAAAATAAAATACATTACCAGTTCAAGGAAAAGAGAAGGGCACACAAGATATGTTATAAATCAAAATTGTCAGTGCTACAAGAAGAGGAACAGAAAAATAAAGTATGAGATGGGGAGAAAATGATCCAGGAAGTGGAGATTGAACAGGAAAGAATGGCAGGAGATTCAAAGGCATAATAAACAGTTTCCAGAACAGGCAAGCCTCAAGAGTTCAGTAGAAAGTGGTGTTTCCCTCAGGGCGGTGAATGAAAGAGTGGTTAGGTATTTCTGGGACATGAAAAGACATGCCCCCAGCACACCCTCTCACACACACAAACCCACACACTCTTTTACTGAAGGAGCCCAGAAAAAGAAAACATCTAGAATGCAAGCCGAGAGATGGGAATGAATAAAACACCAGTAGGATGTCTTTCCATATATACAAACATTGATTTAAAGTGTGCTATGTTTGCCACCTGAGTGACAGGCTCAGTAGAATACCAAATCTCACCATCGTCCAATATACCTATAATTATAACAAACCTGCACATATACTCCTTGAATCTAAAAAAAAGAAAATGTAGAAAATAAAGATAAAGTAGAATAGTTTTATAGAGTTTATCAAAATATATGACATTGGTCATTGCCAAAAAATATAATATTTCTGAATGATCTTTTTCTCATAGGATATATAAAAGATATATAATACTTATGATACTCTTTGAGTAATTTAAACATATACTATTCGGTCTTATAAATTCTAATAAACTTCAATTAAAATGTTCAATTGTTCTTTATTTCAAGAAAAAATTAAATTTATTTTCAAAAATCACTGTCCTGAGCTGAAATTGTTCACAGAACAATTCTATGAATCAGTAGTTTTGAAGATGTTAAATGGCAAAGATATTTACTTATACCAAAGAAGATGAATGGAAGGGGTCAGTATTTTAGACCCAAGTAAGTAGATAACTCTCAAATAAATAATTGTGTTAAAGATTAAATTTTGGATTAACTTTTTCAGTTTTTGCATGCCTTCTGGTGTTACCTGGAAGGTGAGGTAGGGATGAATGCTTCCTAACAAGCCAAATGCATGTTACAGCAACAAACATTTTCTTATATTATTATTTATATTATGGAGAGCATTATTTCAATATTGATAAGTGAAATAAGGTTGTACAAATAATAATGATAGCAATGATAGCTTTAAATCAAAGTTTTATCTTTTATTCACATTACGTACAAGATAGAGCAGAAGAAAATTTCCAGAAAGAAGTAAAGAGGGCCAGGTGCAGAAGCTCACAACTGTAATCCCAGCACTTTGAGAGGCCGAGGCAAGAGGATTGCTTGAGCCCAGGTGTTCAAGACTATTCAGGGCAATATAATGAGACTTCGTCTCTACAAAAAATAAAAAAATTATGCGGGTGTAGTCGTGTATGCTTGTAGTCCCAACTACTCAGGAGACTGAGGCAGAAGGATCGCCTGAATCCAGGAGGCCAGGACTGCAAGTTAAGATTGTGCAACTGCATTCCAGCCTGAGTGAGAGAATGAGACATACCTGACTAAAAAAAAAAAAAAGGAACAAAATGATAGAATGATCAATCTGTAGAAATTAACTCACAAATTAGAATTTATAAAAACATTAAATACAGTTTCTATAAATGTATTCTATATGTTCAAAAAGTAGAAACTTAGAAGATATAGTTAATAAAATGTACAGATATTGTAACTACAGTGTCTGAGATGAAAATACACTAGATTAATTAATAGCTGATTAGAAACATTGCAGAAGAAAAGTATAGCGGATTTGATGAAATAAAAATAAAAACTATGAAAAATGAAAAACAGAGAGAAAAAAATAATTTAAGAAAATAAACAGCACCACTGAGCTCTGGGATCACTTCAAGTGATCTAATATATGTGTATTTAGATTCACCATTTTTTAAACATAGACTTGCAATTAAGTCCTGTTGTACTAATCATGGTTCAGGATGACCAGAGAGTACACTTCTATTATTCCAGAATCACAAAGGAGAGCTGTAGGGAACAGATAATTCAGAAACCTACTTACTTTATATATAGACATTTGACCAATCTTACCAATGGTTCAAACTGCATCCTTGCAGAGAGAGGTAACTTGGAGTCTAAACTTTGAATCTTTGGAGGTTACCCAATGCCTGCTTTAGAATAAGAGTTTCAACTTTTATTTTATTTACTGTCACAATATGTCCACTTGATTTCTCACTTCCAAAAATATTAACCCCTCATCAGCTATTGATCACTTCTCTGTATCATGGTCCCTGTAGATCTATATATTCTTTATCCTGATAAACTTATTACTACAGTCAACATAATGCTTTATTTTTATCTTTTTTAAAAATTTATTTATTTATTTATTTATTTGGAGCTGGAGTCTCACTCTGTCACCCAGACTGGAGTGCAGTGGCCGCTCCCGGCCATCGCAGCCTCGACCTGCTGGGCTCCAGCGATCCTTCCGCCTCAGCCTTACGAGTACCTGGAACTAAAGGCACGCACTACCATGCCCGGCTCATTTTGATTTATTGTAGAGATGAGGTCTCGCCAAGTTGCCCAGGCGGGTCTCGAATCCGCGGGCTCAGGCAGTCCGCTCACCTCAGCCTCCCAAAAGTGCAGGATTACAGGCTGAGCCACTACTTTAATAAATGAGTGATTGGTAAATGAGTGGTAATATCCAGAAGTTACAGAATTTCTTTAAGCAGCTTTCAGGACAAAAATGAAGCTGTTAAATTTTATAAGTACTTTCTTTTTTAAGAATTTTAAAATTTATTTTATAAATAAATATCTTAAATTAATAGTAAATCTTATGTCACAATAATTGGTTTTCACAATTCTATTTAGTGCTATATTGTGTTCTGGAACTTATTGTCAAAAAGAAGAAGTCTAATTATCTTTTCTCCTTTGCACAATCTTCAGGTAATATTTTGCCCTATCAGAGAGATTATAGGATTTTTTAAATGTTGATATTTTTTAAAAAAATCATCAGGATACATGAGATGCCTTAAATTTTGCCTGATTTACCATAACCTCTGAAATTCTCTTCTCAGAAGACTTGTGTTCTGTCATTGCTTCATCTGACTTTCCTTTGCCCTATTATAATCATCTCGTGTTTCCAGGGTCTGCCCTCTATAACATGTCTTTCTGCTCATTCATTTCCTCTCTTTATTTGTAAAAAATCTGAAGGACAGGGCATTCGAAATTTCATCTTCCACGTCACCTTTTTCAGTATCCAATGTGTACTTTTTTGCTATAATTGCAGTTTTAAATATTCAGAAACTATTATCACTTAATCTTACACATTCTTGATCTATGGTTGCTCTCTTTCCATGACTACTCTTGTTTCACAGTCTCTCAAGTCCTATTGACAATACCCTTGAGGATATATCTGATGGATTTTTAAATGCATCTATACAGTCACATTTTTTTTCTGCTTATCACAATATTTTGTTTGGTTTTTCCTTGTCTTTTTATGTTTGGGGAGTTGAAATTCACTCTGGCAAAACTTATTTGACCCCCAGGTCACGTAGTTTAGTGTTCTGATGAAGGAAACATGAACAAACAAACAAAAGACTCAGGTTTCCTACAACTCTACTTGTTTCTGTGGACGATGCCATGAACCCTGGGGAATAAAGAAAAAATGGGTTATGGACTCCAGAGCTGCTGTAGACTAAGGCAGCCTCTCTGGTGAAGAACTGTTTGTTTGTTGTGGTTATTGATAGTTGGATGGAACACTAAGCACCTTCAGTAATTAACATCAGAACCTTCTGAGGAACTGTCATGGTAGTGTCCCATTGTAAGGACTTTGCCTTCCTCTTGATATATACGCCAGATGTGCATGCACTTCAGAGCTGCAATCATGCTCTTTAGAGTCTTGCCCTTGTTCACTTTAAAGAGTACTCCCAGATGTGCACTGTTTTCTTCCTTGCATTGTCTATAGGCAGCCATATCTGGATTCCTGCCTTCATATCTTGAATTAGGCTTTAGGAGGAATATGTCTAAGGTGAGTTTTTCCTTTACTTGTGAACTGCAGTTTGGTGGCCCTGTCTCTTCCATATTCTAGATTTTGCATGTGAGAGGCACCAATTCCCTCTTTCCAGAAATAGATTGATCTTTAGTTATGCATTCTTTGCTTGTTTTCATTGGAATTGAAAAATAAAGGAAAAGAGGAAGATCAATTTAGGTGCTCAAGTGATCCTGAGCTAAAATGTTTCTTGTTTAGTCATTATTTAATCTAGGCTAATCAATTCCAGTTCCTTTAATCTACCTGCATATAATTTATCATTTGATCATCTTTAGTAGTGTTACAGCCGGATTGTGAGAAATGATGCCAACATGAGAGAGGGTCAAATTATGAGTCCTTTATTTATGCCAGTGACCGAGAGTGGACTAGTGTCCCAAAGAACTCTCAGCCCCGAACAGAGTAGAGGGTATATAAAGGTGAAAATTACATAAGTTGTACAGTTTGATCAATATTTCTTGGTAAAACATTTTATTATGAAGGAGTACGGATGGTTACAGAATTTGTGCAATTAGGGAGTTTCCAAGCACTGAAAGGAACAAGAACATGAGTGTGCAGTATAATTACGGGAAGTTTACATAAGAGAGTTATTTCTAGGTTAACATGGAAGATCTGTTACAAAATGGAGTTACTTATAGTTTACATAAGAGAGTTATTTCTAGGTTAACATGGAAGATCTGTTACAAAATGGAGTTACTTATGTCAAGCAAGCTATTACAGGTTATTAGATTAGATATTTCATATTTCAGTTCCCCCCTTTTTACTTGTTCATGAGTCAATGCATTGACTCATCAGTCAGAAGTATATTATTGTACTAGGGTCTCATGTATAGGAGTTTTACAGAACTGATCTGTTGTTTGACAAAACGAATAATCTAATTTATTACACAGGGCCCAATAAGTAGACCAAGAAGAAGTATGAGGCGTCCAACTAGACTAGTAACAAGAGTTGTTAACCATGGGTTCCAATCAAGCAAGACCTAGAACCAGGATTTATTAGTTTCTCTTTCTTTTTGTCATTTGTTTAAATTTTCTCTGACCTTTTGAAGAGTATCTTTAATAACCCCAATTTGTTGGCATAAAAGCAACAAGCTTCTCCAAGGGTTACACACAGTCCCACTTCGGATAGGAAAAGTAAATCTAGGCCTCTACGATTTTGAAGGACAACTTCACCCAGGGATTCTACCCTGTCGTGGAGTTGTTCCATGGCAAATTGTAGATTTCTCAGATCAGCATCAATGTCTTGGGCAAGGTTAGATAGACCCAGTTCTCCACGAACCAAAGCAGTGGTGCCAATTGCAGCCATTCCCACTATACTTAGTCTGATTAAGGCAAGTACTACCAAGGGAACAAAGCATTTTGAACGAGTAATTGAAAGACTAGGGGGATTGAGCAGAAGAGCTCCTGAGGCAGCACATGAACAGTGATATATATGGTAGGCTGATTAAACCTTTTGGTAGTAGCACACTTGGTAAGGCCTTCGGGACCAGCCAACCAGGTGTTATCAGGAGTCACATAGGCCATGGATTCAGCCATAGTTGTGATGAGAGACAAGTTACAAATATCAGAGAATGGAGAAGTTGTTAGATTGTAAACTGGTAAAGACAGGAGGCTTTACCAGTTATATCTCCTAGAGTAATGTGAATCATTTCCAGAGTGCAGTTAGTTCTCCAGATGATAGGAGTTTCAACTCCTATGCCCACATAGTAAGGGGGTTTTGGCTTTAAGTAAAGCCAACAACCTGAGGCCAACTGGGGCATAGTGGTGTTAAGCAGATGGTGCATATTATTTAACATAGGAAAAAATCTAGAGGGTTGATGGGCTAGGTTTGGGAGCAGTCAAGGTGAACTCAGGAGTTGTTGGAATGAACCTGGGGTTGTGATTTGGTTGGCAGATGGCAGAGGCTGAGGTGGTGGCTGGTGGTAGCCAAACATGGGATCCTTCAGCTCTGCCATGGGCCTATTGGTTTGGCCATGGATTTATAGGTGATTGCTTGCTGCCAGATGGTGAATAAGGCACCATGGTCATATCTATTCATAAAGAGTCATATACCCCAGGTATTTCCTGTACTCCAGGAATAATGGAGAGGATGAGTAACTTTTATATAAATAGGTCATCCCGAGCCAGCACCCAACCAAAGGGTGATTTCAGAGGTATCATTAGGCCCCCTACTGTAAGTTGCAATGGTGACACATTTCCAGTCTGGGCAAAAGAAGTCATTTTCCTGATTACAACTCTAGTCAGTGAGTGGGGTTACTGAGGCAGAGATAAAAGTCTGCGACATTTATATAATTGGGGGCTGCCCACTGTTTGCATGATTTGCTATAGTAATGATTTTGTATACCGTGTCTACCATACAGGTTTCCAGATATGTATTCCTTTTCTATTTGTGTCAGGTCAGGAAAGTTTACTTTAAACTGGACCTGAGATGAACCATTGGTCCAGTTTTGGATTGTTAGTACCTTTCCTGATGTGAAAGAGGTTAAAGAAAAGGTATTGGCAGTATGGTAAATCATTCCAAGAGGGGCGAAACAAATTAAGAAGCAACACAATAACACAGTAGGGCAATAACACATCCTACGCATAGGAGATATCATAGCATTAACAGAGACTTTTTGCCATATTTCCAATCTGCAGGAGCTATAGTAAGCAATCCTACACCAAAACCCAAACAAGTGGGATTACAAAAATAAGAGGTAAAGGCTGAGTACAATACATGTAAAGAAATTAGCAACCAGTTTGTTTGATTCTCACAGTTTACATGTACACTGAAAGGTGACCTTGAGAGGGTTCTTGGAGTCCTTGGTTGCAGTCCAGGTGGCTGATCAGTGGCGGTTTTTCCTTATTGAACAAGGGAGTAGATATTTGGGGTCCCTTACCACTGCAGTGCAGTCAATGACACGAACTTGTGGAGTTAGGTCAGTTTTCTTAACCCTCTTGACTTGGGTGTGGTGGTATCCCATTGACTTTGATTGCTGTTGGAGTGGTGAGGATGATGAGAAATGGTCCCTTCCAGGCAGGAGTTAATCCTTCCTTCTGGAACTTTTTTTATGAAACCAGGTCGTTGGACTGGAATGAATGACAAGGTATGGAGGATGGAATGGGCAGAACAGCACAAACACTGGAGTGTGCAGTTGCCTGGACCTGTTGTAGAGACTAGCGATACTTTAATAGAGATTGGCTGGTTATTTCTTCCAGAATGGGATCTCACAATTGGGGCAACAGAAGAAGTGATCTCCCAAACATGATTTCATATGGAGTAAGCCCAGCCTTGTATGGGGTGCATCAAGTATGGAGAAGAGCTATAGGCAAAAGATTTACCCATTTTTCACCGATTTCTATTATTAATTCTACCTGCCCAGAGCTTTGTGCTTGTTAAGTACAATGCAATTTCCAGTTAATGTTTAGTGCCTTACTAACCACTTGTACTATGGATGAGGTGAAGGCGGGACCATTGTCGGAGCCAATAGAGAGGGGGAGTCCAAACCTAGGAATAATTTCATTTAGTAAAAACCTGGTAACCATTAGAGCAGTTTCATTTTTGGTGGCAAATGCTTCTGCCCATCCAGAAAAAGTTCTACAAATACTAGCAAATAGTTGTAACCTGTGTGAGGGGACTTTATTTCTGTGAAGTCTACTTCCCATTTTTTGGGGGGAGTTGCTCCATGAGCCCTAATGCTGTTCAGAGATTTGAGCCCTTGTTTTGCATTGACTTGGGCACAGCCTGAGAACATAGTGGTTGCCATTGCAGCTATGTTTTTTAAATTATTAATATGATAAAAATGATTCAATAGCTCAGTCATTTTAGTACCTACCAAATGGGTCGTAGAATGTAGTTGTTTTACCAAAACATGCCCCAAGGCTTCAGGCAGAATAATTTTAGAGTCCTTGATCCACCATCCAATGGAGTCTTTGTGAGCTCCCACTAGATCCACCTGTTTCTCTTCTTCCTGGGTATAGGTAGGCTGATTTGGGAGAGAAGGAACTGGAAAGGTTTTAGTTAGCAGGATAGTCAGGGATTCAGCCGGGAGTTCTGCTGCCTTTCAAGCCTCCTGGTCTGCCAGGCAGTTTCCAGTTGCTTCTGGAGTATCTAAGTTCTGATGTCCCCTACAATGAATGACAGCTACCTCTTTGGGTAGCCATATAGTCTCTAAGAGGGCTAATATTCTTTCCTTCTTGTTCTTTATAGTCTTACCTGCCATGGTAAGAAGACCTTGTTCCTTGTGGATCATGGCATGCAAATGAAGTGCGGCAAAAGCAGTTGACTGTCAGTGAAGATGTTTACCCACTTCCCTGTTCCCCAGTGTAGGGCCTGAGTTAAAGCAATTAACTCAGCCTTTTGAGCTCAGGTACCTTGAGGCAATGTCTGTGACCAGATCACATCATGAGCCAAGGTTATGACTGCACCAGCCCTGCAGATTCCTTCTATTACCAGGCTACTACCATCAGTGAAGTTGTCAGCATCAGCCTGGCTCAAGGGAGTGTCCCGAAGATCAGGCCAGCTAGCCTGAGAGATGTCCAACATGTCTTCACAGTCATGAAGTAGTGTTTCTGGATTGTCATCAGGCAGTAGGGAGGCCATATTGAGGCATTGCATAGTAGAGAAAGTTAGTCTCGGTTGGTCAAGCAAGAGGCTTTGATACTGGATGATATGAGCGTTTGACATCCAGCAGCCAGAAGCTCCCCAGAGCAGAGTTTCAATGGTGTGGGGAACAGACAAAGCCATATTCTGGCCAAAAGTTAATTTATCTGCTTCTTTAACTAGTATGGTCATGGCTGCAATGGCCAGAGAAAAGAGGACCAACCAGAAGCCACTGGGTTCAGTCTTTTTGACAAATAAGCCACCAGTCTCCTCCATGGCCCTAGGGTCTGAGTGAGGACCCCTCTTGCAATTCCTCATTGTTCATGAATGAACAAGTGGAAAGGCTTGGTAACATCTGGAAGGGCTAGAGCTGCGGCTTGGGCCAGAGCAGTTTTTAACTAATGGAATGCTTGCTCCTCAGCAGCAGTCCAGTTCAGAGGCTTATCCCCTGCCGTGGCTGTGTACAGAGGCTTGGCAATTTCAGCAAACCCTGGGATCCATACTCAACAATACCCTGCCACCCCTAGGAATTCCCATACCTGTTTTTTGGTGGCAGGTGTGGGAATTTGAAGAATGGCTTCTTTCTGGGCTGAGGTTAGGGTTCATTTACCTTCTGTTGGTTAGTATTCCAGGTAGGAAACTTCAGTGGAGCAGATCTGTGCCTTCTTTGCTGATACACGATAGCCCAAGTCTTGAAGAAGCTTTGGCAGAGCCTTCATACCTTGTAAACAGGAGTACAAGTTTACAGCTGCAAGTAAGAGATCATCAACATACTGGAGTAAAGTACATTCAGGGTGAAGGGCGCAGAACCCTGACAAATCCTGTTGCAAGTCTTCCCGAAAAGGAGTTCGGGAGTTCTTGAAACCTTGTGGCAACCAAGTCCAGGTTAACTGACTGGTGTCCCATGAGTCAGGATCTGTCCATTCAAAAGCAACAATAGGTTGACTGGCAGGGGATAAAGGAATAGAGAAGAATGCATTTTTTAAATCCAGTACAGTATATACCTGATGTTGAGGAGGAAGCAGACTGAGCAAAGTATATGTGCTCGGAACAGTAGGATGGATAGTTTCAACCTGCTTAAACTTCCCTTAAGTCTTGAACTGGTCAGTAATCAGAAGTTCCCAATTTCTGAACTGGCAAAAAGGGAGTGTTCCATGCCGATTTACATGGGGTTAAAATATTAGTGGCTAAGAGTTTTCTGATATGAGGAGCAATTTCTTTCTGGGCCTGTAAACTCATAGGGTACTGACGCAAGTGAACATGAGTAGCCGATGCTATTAAACTTACCACCACTGGAGGATGATGTCTCACTGATCCTGGTGGGTTGGTCTCTGCCTAGACTGAAGGAAATTCCTTCAGTAGAAGTAAATTTGATGGAACATTTTCAGTAGAGGACTTAGAAGTTAAAAGATATTCTTCAGAGAGCAGGACAGTTAAGAACATCAGATAGGCGTAGGAATAAACATTTCAATTTTGTCAGGTGAAAACACAGTGGTGGCTCTTAACTTTCAAAGCAAGTCTCAACCCATAAGTGGAAACGAACAATCTGGAGCTATAAGAAATGAATGAATGACTTGCTTTTGTCCCTAATTGACAATCCAGTTGGAAGTGAACTTGCAATTAGTAACTGCCCCTGTTGTCCCTTGGACCAAATTTGCTTTTTAGATATAGTTCCCAATGGTGTTTTCAGTACTGAATGTTCTACCCCAGTGTCCACTAAGAGTTGAACTGAGTGGCTCCTGATAGCTGCTGTTATCATGGACTCTTGGGGGCCTAAGGAAAAAGAGTCCTGGCCCTGTCAGTTCAAATCTTTTCCAGCCTCTCCAGTAATGGGCAGGACCAGAACTGGCTTAGGGTTCTCTTCTTGTGGGTGATGGGGGCAATCTTTGACCCAATGTCCTAGTTCCTTGCAATAAGCACACTGGTTCTTTGCCAACCAAATACATTTGGGTTTCTGACCCTTTTGGTCCTTCTGGTTATCGAACTTTTGATGGAGAAGCTTGGAATCAACTCCCGAGGCCTGTTACCAGGATTCTGGCTTGTCTTCTTCCAGCTCTGTCAGCTACCTGCACTGCCTGCTTTTGTTTCTCAGCATCTCAGTTATTATAAATTTTGTGGGCTATCTTGAGCAGCTGAGAAATATTCATTCCTACAAAACCTTCCAGTTTCTGCAACTTCTTTCAAATGTCTGGAACTGCCAGAGTCACAAATGCCAAATTAATAGCTCGAGCATTCTCAGGATTCAAGGGATCAAAAGGGGTGTAGGTCTGAAACGCCTCTGGGAGGCACTCAAGGAACACCCCTGGAGACTCCTCGGGTCCCTGGAGAATGTCAGCGGTTTTGCAAATATTGATAGGTTTTTGGGCTGCTCCCTTTAACCCTGCTAATAGAGCCCAGTGATAGGCATCCAATACCCTGGACCCCACCAAGGTGTTAGGGTCCCAGTTTGGGCGAGTAGGGGGAAAATGTTTATCGAGTATATCTTGATTTTCTTCTTGTGTGCTCCCAATAGAGTCCAGAATAAACTTCCTGGCCTCAGTTCTAATGCATTCCCTCTCTTCAGCAGTAAACAAAGTGACAAGAAACTGCTGACAATCATCCCATGTGGGGCAATGGGTATGCATAACTGATTCCATTAAAGAAATTAGAGCCTGTGGCTTAGTTGAGAATGTGGGATTCTGATACTTCCAGTTATACAAATCAGAAGAGGAAAAGGGAGTGTATACCATAAACAATGATCTGGTTTGATATGTCCCTGGCACAGGAGGAACTTCCCAGAGGGGAAGGAGTGGGGTCAAATGGGCCCGGAACCGGAGTCAAGCAGCCAGAGGTGGAGAAGACAAAAAGGGGTTGGAACTGGAAGCAGCCTCCGCCACAGCTGGGGCTGGGGACGGCTGTGGGTAAATAGAGGTGGTGGAGGTGACAGTGGGTGAGGAAGCCTGAGGAGCATTCACTAGATGGTTAGAGTTAACTGGATCCTCAAGAGAATCCTTAGTAGAAGGGGGGTAAAACAGGATACAACCCATATGAAGCAGAGGCTACAGGTAATAGGTACGGTGCAACTTTTGCCTTATGGAGAGGTGGCTTAGGTGAAGGAGGATCCATAACATGAGGATTAGTACATCCGGTCAATTTAGAGATGAAGTGACCAGGACTCAACTGGTGGTTTCACGAGAGAACATGCTTTTAACTAGGGTGGTGGGTTCTGGACCAAATGTAGCCACTGATCAATATACAGGAACTGATACAGATGACCAGGATTCCCAGTTATTACCTTACAATCAGATTCAGTAACCTTAACATCCAGAGACCCTGTAGAAGGCCATCCAACATCAAATGCAGGCCAATCTATAATACAGAGGGCTCAGAGTCTGCCTTTTGAGAGGCGGACACCATAGTCTTCAGCAAATGCAACAGAGAAATTCTTTAGCATACAGTCCAGAGGACTGACTGATTTCAAATTCTGCAATCCCATGACACACAATGAACAAGCAGTACCAAGACAAACAGACAGGCAAATAACATGTCCAAACCAAAATGAAAAGTTATGGATTCCTGGAACACCTCAGGGCAGAAACAAGGGGACTCTACTCAGCCATCGCCTTGGCTCTGTGAATAGTGTCTGAAGGGTGACCTCATAAGGTTGTTTCTCCCTTAACCAGAAATGAAAACAGAAACTGTGGTCACAGGCAAGCAAACAGAAAACCAAAAAGAAAGCTTACCTCCTAGGAGATTAAAAATGAACTCAAGTTCTTTTGCAGTCATAGCTGCCAGCAGTCATTACAACTCCCTCAGAGCGTGATGAGAGGCTACAGGTCTGAGAATCTCAGGAGGCACCTTCCCTATACCTCTCCTCCCAGCTGGGGAGAGTCAGAGCAAGGTGGCTGCTCAGGCTTGCTGGCAGAATTTTTCTCACTGTGGCCTCCAAATGTTATAGCCAGATTGCAAGAAATGATGCCAACATGCAGAGAGGGTCAAATTATGAGTCCTTTATTGATGCCGGTGACCAAGAGTGGACTAATGTCCCAAAGAACTCTCAGCCCCAAACAGAGTGAGTAGAGGGTATATAAAGGTAAAAATTACATAAGTTGTACAGTTTGATTAATATTTCTTGACAAAACATTTAATTTTGAAGGGGTACGGATGGTTACAGAATTTGTGCAACTAAGGAGTTTCCAAGCACCAAAAGGAACAAGAATGTGGGTACGCGGTATGATTACAGGAAGGTTACATGAGGGAGTTATTTCTAGGTTAACATGGAAGATCTGTTACAAAGTGGAGTTACTTGTCAAGCAAGCTATTACAGCTTATTACAGGTTTTTCAGATTAGATATCTCATATTTCAGTAGTCTCCTTTAAGCCTTTTATCTGATGTGATCAAAGCTCTTTTAGATAAGATTGCATAAACCAGTCATATTTCATGTAAATATGAAAATGTTACCCATGACATTATATATCTTCTAATATACCCCACAATCATGAACTATTTTTCTGCACAACTCATGTTATATAAGTGCAATGCAGAGGTTAGAAGCAGATCATTATCAGTGTGACTTTGGTGTTGCAGAAGGAGAGCTATGTGTTCTTCAGATGCTGTTGGCTTTTGTAACCAGGCAAAAAGCCACCACTCCTCCTCAAATTAGATGAGGCTGTGTAATATGTGCCAAGGGTCTGGACAGTGGAATATGTCAGAAGTGATGAACAACATTTCTAAACCTGGATCCCAAAATTTTACTATGTAATCTTTTCATTAACCACTCTCACAACTAAAATATAGGTGATTGGTCAAGCTTTAAAGGCTATTGTGTAACTATAAGATAATGTGTGCCTCACCAGGTTCTTGTGACCCCACTAGTTTCCTGAACCATCAGCTTTTACTTCATCTGCTGTAGCTGAACAAACCCATGTAGAAATAGGACCATGAGGTTTTATCTCCCCAAGTCTATGGCTCCTTTTGATGTCTACAACAGCAAAAGAGGCTAGATGATAAAGTAAATTCTGCACCATGAAATAAGTTTTCACCAGTGAGAGATAGAAGGGAGCTCAACAAATACATTTCTACCTTTTTCCTCTCTGCAGTGTAATCTTCCAAGGGCTTCTTTGTTCTCCTATCTGCAGACTATTAACCTGACTGAGTGAGAGCAACTGTTGATAAATAGCTTCATGATTTGTTGTGAAGCAGAGGCTAGTACAGAGACACACCATCTTACAATCTCCCCAGCATCACTTCCTTTTCCCTCAGTCTTTCTGCTCTGGGATGCACCTCCTTTCCTCGGGCTCTGTTTTCCAGTGAAGCCAGAATAAGCCACACCATTTCCAAGATAATCTACATTTTCAAAATAAAATATTTAAGGAAAAGGAGCAAGCAGTTTAAGATGGACATACAAGCAATATTGCGAATTATTTTCATTTTAGCATAGAGTTCTCAATAGCCTTGAAACTTTCTGCATCTGCACTAGTACGATATGCCTATATTCAGTCTTATTCCAATGAACTACATAGGCTCATCAACAGTAGTAAAAATAGGACAACTAATTAATCAGCAAAGTAACATTAAGTAACATTATCTTTTGAGTATTTCTCATAATTTAGTTCCTATTAAAGTATATTATGGAACCAACTGTGCTGCCCATCAAAAGAGGACTGGATTAAAAATATGTGGTACATATACACAATGGAATATTATGCAACCATAAAGAAGAACAAAATCATGAACTTAGCAGCAACGTGAATGAAATTGGAGTCTATAATACTGGGTGATCTTTCACAGAAACAAAGAACTGAGTATCACGTGTTCTCACTCATGAGTGGACCTTGAACAAACACTACAATACTATAGTAAAGGGATTGACTGTAGTGGGAAATTGCAGAGGGGAGGGGAGGAGGGGAGGCGGGATTGACAGCAGTGGAAATCTGCCTGGGGAAGGGGTGGGGGCATACCTCATCAGCAAGGATACCCACATGATGAATATTTGTATACCTAACCCTGAAATGTACCCCACAATTTTAAAATAAAAAAATTTAAAAGTTAAAAAACAAAAAAGTATATTAATAAAGCCACTTCTGTACCAGATAAAGGGAACAGTTCCTGTATTAGTTCTCTAGGACTGCCACAACAAAGTACCACTCTCTGACTAGCTTAAAAACATAAATTTGGGCTGGGCTTGGTGACTCAGCCTGTAATCCCAGGCTGGGAGGCCGAGGTGAATGGATTACCTGAGCCTGCAGGTTCGAGACCCACCTGGGCAACTTGGCGAGACCTCATCTCTGCAATAAATCAAAAATTAGCCAGGCATGGTAGTGCATGCCTGTAGTTCCAGTCACTTGGAAGGCTGAGGTGGAAGGATTGTGTAGCCCAGTAGGTCGAGGCTGCAGTGGCAGGGAGCGGCCACTGCACTCCAGTCTGGGCAACGGAGTAAGACTCCAACTCAAAAAAACCAAAAAAACATAAATTTGTTTTCTCACAATTCTGGAAGCTGGAAGTTCAAAAGCAAGGTGACTGCAGAGTTATTATAATTTCTCCTGAGACATCTCTCCTTGGTTTGTAGATAGCATCTTCTCCCTGTGTCCTCATGTGGCCATCCCTTTGTGCATGTCTGTGGCCAATTCTCCTCTTATAATGGCACCAGTCTGACTGGATTAGGGCATGTGACTTCATCTTATTTATTTAGAGACCCTATCTCCAAATACAGTTATACTTGAGGTAATTTTAATGTATGAATTTTGGGGGACACAGTTCAGATTATAACAGCTACCATGTATCTATATTCATTGATCCGAGAGAGCATAAAATTGTTGGATGAAAAGCAAAAAAGAACACTTTAGTGCCTGTGTCAGTTAGAGATCAATGGTTGTATACAATAGAACTACTCAGAAATAAGAGAAAAAAGAAATGATTGAAAAGAAATGGGCATAGCTTATGAAATTCAAAAATTCAGGAAAGAAGTGAAAAGGCATGGGACAGTGCCAGGGAATTTCTGTAGCATTAAATCCTAATATGCCTCATAAATCCATACCACTGCTGGGATAAATGACAATCACTCAACTTCCTTTAGCTTAAATAAGATGCAGCAACTTAGGCTAGTGTCCAACTAGCCTAGCCTTGGTAATTCCTAAGGTGGAAAATCCTAACCAGAACTGCACATAATTTAAGAGGTGTGCTTTTCCAAGAGTAAACTGTGATAGTTTTTCACTAAGAAAGAGAAATGAATACTTGATGGCAAAGAGAGAGAGAGGAAGAAAAGAAAGAAAGAAAGAAAGAAAGAAAGAAAGAAAGAAAGAAAGAAAGAAAGAAAGATGGCAGGAAGGGAGGAAGGAAAGAGAGAAGAAAGATAGGAAGTTGGGAAAGAGGAAAAAAGAAGAAAAAGAATGTAGAAAGGAAAGGAAAAAGAAAGGACAGAAAGAAAAAAGGAAGGAAAGGAGGAAGGAAGAATGGAAAGAAAGAAAAAGAAAGAAATTACATCTCTTAAATTGGCTTGTATTGTTCACACAAACTGGCTAATCAACAGGATTCCCTTCGTGGACATAGACTTGAGTCTACAAAGCTGGAAGGAACTTAACATTTTCAGCTACCCACCCCTCTCCACCGTCCACATGCATCTGTATTTTATCTACCATTAGATTTGGCATTACATACCATTACTTCTTTGGTCATAAGCTATGAGCACATGGAGAACTCTGCTGATTCAGCAGGTGGTCCAGTTGCCTGCATGAGAGAGGTGCCCAAAGGCATGTCCCTTACCATTAATTTTCTAGTTTTCAATTATTGCTTTTTTCCTTCCACAACATTGAAATTGTTCCATATTTTATTTACAGCTCTTTCAAGAAATCTTTGCTGTTTTCTTTATGGCCTGCTGATGGTTCTTTTGAAGAACCTGTGTCTTTTAGAGTATGAAAACAATAGAATCATATAGTTTTAAAATAACTGTTATAAAGAAGCCTGCCATCTGAATGAATAAGATTGACTGTCATATCTTGATTTTTTGCTTTTATGTAAAATAGCATGTAACTAAAGAGGGATGTATTTCCCCCCTATAATAAATCCACATATTACATTTTTTGGCGACTATACAAGGATACTGTTTACAGAGTCTTTCTTTTCATAAACACCATGACAATTCTTCCCCAACATGTGGTCTAAGTGTTATGAAACTCTGGTTTCCTAGCTTCTCAGTTCTGCATCTGATTTTTCTTTGATCAACACCACATGTTCCACCTGTCTTCAACCCTAAAAGAGTCGATAATGTTCATGTGGCAACTAAATCACAGATTTTCCGTGCCTTTCCATGTTAGCCTTGGACACAGATCTAGAACAAAGGTCACCTAACAGTTTTTGTAAAGACACAAAAAATAAATATTTTTTGGGTTAGTGGGCCATATGATCATGTGACAATTCTTTAACCCTCGTGTCTTATTGAGAAAGAAGCTATGAATGATATGCAAATGAATAGGTGAGGATGTATTTCAATTACATAAACAGGCAGTTGTGGCCCAGGGATTGTCGTTTTTTGACCCATAGTCTCAAATTTTGCCAGATTTGGCTCAGGGATTATTGTTTGTTGACCCATAGTCTTGAATTTTGCCTTCATCACTAATAAACTGAATGTTCATCATTTGCTCAACAATATTAACTACTATATAATGACTCTTTTTATATGTTTATCTATTATATGCTTATGCAGTTTGTGGATATGTAATCATCTTCACAATAACCCAATAAGTTTGTCACCTCCATTTTATAAAAGAAGAACTTTGCTCAGTGAAGTTATCTGGTTAATATTTTAAAATCTTTCAAATGGAGCTTCAAATTTATAGTTTTGGGTGTTATAGTCAGTGTTTGTGTCAGGAATCGTTGGGCTATGCTACAATAATAAGGACTCTCAAGATCTAAGTGGCTCAACAACAACAAAAAAATGATTAATTTCCTATGCAAAGTCCAGGCAATTCTCCATGTTGTCCTCTATACTGACTACTCCACTCCAGGCTGCTTGGATATCATGTCACTGCTGTAAGAACATACTCTCCTCCTTTCCCTATGATAACAGAAGAGTGAGCTAGAGCGCAGCTTCTCAAACTTTAACAGGCTTATAAGTCATCAGTGATCTGATTCAAACAAAGCTTCTGATACAAGAGTTTTGGGGGTAGAGTATGAGATCTGAATTTCAAACACTTCTGAGCGATATTGATGCTGCAGCTCTGGTGACCACAGTTTAGGTTGAAAGTGGTGCTTGGCAAGAAAAATGCTTCCATTTGAAGAGAGATATATGTGCCCAATGCTAAATGGTCAACCTATGTGAATATTTGCAACTTGGAGAGGATAGGAAAGTAGAATTCACTTCTTTTATAGGTGTTAGAGGAAGAATGTATATTCATGAATAGTTTTAATATATATTCAGGCTGCAAAGATTTACCCTACAAAAAATTCCCATGGACGTGAGATCATAGCCAGAAATCAAAAACACATGAAAAAGCAAGGGGGGCAAGAAAGAGTCAGCAGAAAGAGAAAACAGTAAAGTTAGATACTTTAGTTATTGGAACTATCAAATACAAAATATCAAATACTTTAATATAATTAAACAAAAATAAATGATTAAAATGACAAAAAATTATCAAAAAGAAAAACAAGCTTAAGGGAATTGAAAGAACATCTAGAATTTTATATCTATTTGAAACTGAAAACACAGATACATTAAGTTGTTGCTTACTACCTGCCAGGCACAGTTATAAGGGGTTTCACACATTACTCCACTTAATTCTTAATAGTCTTATGAGGTAGGCATTAATTGCCCTAAATTCACACAACTAATGTGTCTCAGAGCTAGAATATGAAGTCAAGCAGTCTATCTTCATAACCTGACCTGTCAACCACTACACAATAATGTCTCTAAATGGCTGAATTCAATGAGCAGAGGAGACACAAGTAAAAAGAAAATTAGCAAACTGGAATATAGATCTGAAGATATTATTAAAAGAAATGCAGGGAATGAAATGAGGTTAAGAGAAGTGGAAGACTGAGCAAGGAGGTATAATACACATCTAATTAGAGTTCCTGAAGGAGATGAAAGAGAGTGGAAGGCAATCAGCATGAGAGGGGGCACTTTCCACAACTGATAGAATTTGCGATATATTAAATTCAGTGAATATAATAATTCTTAAGCAGAATAAATTAAAATGGAAACTATATTTACAGATAGTAATGAAAATGTTGAACACTAAAAATACTAATGTCAAAGAAGAGATCTGAAAAGTAGACACAGATGGACAAATCTGAGTGTGTTTCTGTATGTAAGTGGGAGTGTGAGAGGCTGAATCAGTGGGACTCGAGAGAAAGTGGCCAGGGTCCTCCTGGTGAAGTTGCTGGTGTGGCAGCTGCTGTGCTTGGACTCTAGCGCATCCCAGTGGACAGAAGCTGAATGCTATTTTCTAAAATCAGCAGAGCTATTCCCCGGAAGAGCGACTGGCATGATTGCCGACCCCAATACCACAGCACCAGGCTGAATGCTGGCAGTAAGGACCACGGAAGGAGTGCAGTGCAGTGAGGGATCCTGAGGCAGCGTTTTATGAAAACAGTGGTGAGACACCAACCTAAGCCTAGACTGGGCTCCAGAGCCTTGCCACCAGGTCCTGAGGTCCGGAGACTGTGGTAACTGCTGGAGAGGGAGCTATCGACCCCACTGGTGTCATGAACAGTAGTCAGCAGAGAAACTGGCCAGACTCTCTAACACCTGAGCCTACCGAAGTGCTTCAGGGCAGCCTCTGTGGAACAGTAGAACAGCATCTTGAGACCAGGCACTATCTCTTTGTTGCATTGGGGCTGCTCTTTGCAGCCTCAGAGAACGTTTACCCTGGCGGGTAATGGCAAATGTGGAACCCTAGATGATCCACCCTCCACCCTGAGCCAGCTGCTGGGCAACAGATGTAGACAGCAGAACTCTCCAGAAGGAGGCTAGTGAGTGCCTAACTGACTCTTCCCCACCCTTAGCAAGTGAAAGAGATCGAGAGATCAGGGCAGAGTCAGGATGTACCATCCCCCTGCCTTGAATTGGGTGCCCTGGGAGCTGTGACAAAGCTGGGAGAGGAAGGAAGGGGGTGAGATCCTAAGAGATGTTGTGTCAAGTTATTTCAACCCCCTTCCTTCTCATGGGCATGTGATGGCTACCAATTGCAAGCAGCAGGGGGTGAAGATTCTAACATCTTAAGTTCCAACAGTGAATAGGGAACTTGCAGTAACAGCCCTGCAGTCACAGAACCTATCACAAGAGGGAGCCCCCTTTCAAAGAGACATACTAAAACCGAGAACTCTTTATCAATTTTTTTTGTTTGTTTGTTTTGGTTGCTGTTGTTTTGGTGACATATTGCTTTGTTTGTTTGATTATCTCATTTGGTTGCATTGTTTGTTGCTTGGTTTTCTTTCTTTCCTTCTTCTATTTCTCTTTTTTTGTTCTTTGTGTTTTTATGTTTTTTATTTCTTATTCTATTTTTCTGTCCTCTTATTCTTTCTTTCTCCTTTCTCTTTCTTCTCTCTTTTCCTTCTTATATCATGTCTTGAACTCAGGGGTTATGCAAGCATACCCACTCTAAAGCCTTACTGAACAGAGATGAGGAACGAGTCCCAGCTGGCTCATTCACCAGATAGCAAACATTATGACCTGTCAATAGGTTCAGAATCCTTGCAGTCCCCCTACCCCCTAGTAAGTTCTCAGAATTGTAGAGAGACAGCACAATGCCCCATCCCCAGCCTTGCTTCATAATTGAACAAATCCAGAGCCCTGGCTCAAGGAAGGACAAAAGGTAGAGCAAATATCAGAAGTGACTGCTTCTCCATTTTTCGTCAAGCAACAGAATTAAAGAGATCGATAAGGGAACTGCTATAAATTAAGAAAAACCAATAAAAAACTGCTGTTCACCATCAGAGTCTCAGCAAAGAGTCAGTGCTAGAAAGAGCAGCTACTGCAGTTACTGGGGCACAAACAATGACTGTCTCTCAGATTGCCAGTACCCAGGAGGTGCTTACAGAAGGTACTTACTCAGATCAGAGGATCATTGGATAGAATTAACAAAAATCAAGAAATGCAAGGGCTAAAACTAAATGAAATTACAATGGAGCTAGACAGGCTCATGAAAGCATACTTGGAAATAACAGAAATAAAGAACTCCATACAAGAAACAAATAACAAACTGACAAGCATAGGAAACAAACTTGACCAAGCAGAAGAAAGAATCTCAGATCTAGAAGACCAAAATGTGGAATTAACTCCCTCTATTAAAAATATAGGAAAAAAAAAACTTAAGAAGAAAGAGGAAACTCTCCAAGAGATGTGCAATTTTATCAAGAAACCAAACCCATGTCTGATTAAAATACCTGAAATAGAAAGAGAAATGGAAAATATCTTGAAACAAACATTCTATGAGGTCATTCTAGAAAACTTCCCTCATCTGTCCAGAGAGATGACTATACAAGCACAAGATATTCAGAGAAACCCTGCAAATTTTCTTATGAGAAGACCAACCCCTAGATATTTAGTAATTTGCCTATACAAAGTAGATATGAAATAAAAATAATCCTAAAGTCAGTGAGGGAAAAAGGTCAGATTGCCTACAAGGGAAGACCAATCAGAATTGCTGCAGACTTATCTGCAGAAACACTCCAGACCAGAAGGAATTGGACCCCAATCTTTAATGTTCTCAAAGATAAACAATTTCAACCAATAATTTCCTACCCAACCAAGCTACACTTCATCAGCAATAGAAAATGAAAATGTTTCCCTGACATCTAATCTCTAAGAGAATATGCTGCTTCAAGATCAGCTCTACAGGAGATGCTTAAGAAGGTACTGAGCACAGAAGAAAAAAGAAAGACCATATACTTCACAAGATCATGAACAAACACAGAAGCAGCAGAACACACAGTATACCTGCAAAAATGAAAACACACACACATATGAACACAAAAGCTAAACAAAAACAAAACAGCCTCATAAGAGCATTATGTCAGGAAAAAATTCTCTCATTTCAATAATCAGCCTGAAAGTGAATGGACTAAATGCACCACTGAAAATACATAGAATGGCAAACTGGAGAGAAACACATGACCCAGTAATTTGCTGAATTTGCTGCCTCCAGGAAACTCATCTTACCAAAAAGGATGCCCATATACTCAAAGTTACAGGATGGAAAACAAACTTTCAGGTGAATGGATCACAAAAGAAGCCAGGAGTCATACCTTTAATATCAGACAAAACAAGCTTTAAGCTATTAAACATTGAAAAACATACAAAAGGACATAATGATAAAAGGTTTGATCCATCAGCAAGATATATCCATCCTAAACATACATGCTGCCAACACAGGAGCACCAGCTTTTAAAAGCACCAGCTTTTATAAGCAGTTTAAGTAAACTAAAAAAAAAAGAGCCAGGCTCGGTGGCTCAGCCTGTAATCTCACGCCTTTGGGAGGCTGAGGTGAGTGGATTGCCTGAGCCCGTGGGTTCGAGACCTGCTTGGGCAGTGAGACCTCATCTCTACAATAAATCAAAAAATCAGCCAGGTGTGGTAGTGCATGCCTGTAATTCCAGCTACTTGGAAGGCTGAGGCAGAAGGACGCAGGAGCCCAGCAGTTCGAGGCTGCAGTGGCCGGGAGCGGCCACTGCACTCCAGTCTGGGTGACAGAGTGAGACTCCAACTCAAAAAAAAAAAAAAAAGGTATTGAAGGCTGAGGTGAGTGGATTGCCTGAGCCCACGGGTTCAAGACCCGTCTGGGCAGCAAGACCTCATCTCTACAATAAATCAAAAAATCAGCCAGGTGTGGTAGTGCATGCCTGTAATTCCAGCTACTTGGAAGGCTGAGGCAGAAGGACGCAGGAGCCCAGCAGTTCGAGGCTGCAGTGGCCGGGAGCGGCCACTGCACTCCAGTCTGGGTGACAGAGTGAGACTCCAACTCAAAAAAAAAAAAAAAAGAATATTACGATGTTAGAATTGTTGTATTGTTTTGAGAAACATTAACCAAGCATAAGGAACAGTGAGATGATTTTGGGATTGTCCTTCCTCGTGCTTGAGAAAATGCCTGGTGGGTGGGGGATGCCCCTCATCCACCTGGCTTTGTGTTCACATGAAAGTCTTGTGATTTAATCTGTGAAAATTTGGGATAAAAGACTTACGGTTTTTCCCATTAAATGGCTTCTGCACTAAAAAAAAAAAAAGATATTGACTCAAACACTATCATAGCTGGGGACTTAAATATCCCACTAATAACCCTAGATATATCATTAAGGCACAAATTCAGCAAAGAGATCTAGAACCTCAACTTGACATCTAAGCAAATGGACTTAGTAGATACCTACAGAACACTGCACCCAACAACCACAAAATATATAATTCGACTCATCACCACATGTAACATACTCTAAGATCAACCACATCCTTGACCATATATCAAGTATAAATAAATTTCACAAGATTGAAGTACTGCCATGCACCTTCTCAGAACACAGTGGAATAAAAGTAAATATCAATACTGACAAAATTCCCTCCAAATCCACAAAGACATGGACATTAAGCAGCATGATGCTGACTGACTCCTGGGTCAATACAGAAATTAAAAGATTCCTGAAAACAAATAAAAATGAAGAAACATCTTACCAAAACCTCTAGACTGCCATGGAAATAGTACTAAGAGTGGAATTTATATCTCTACGAACACACAACAAGACAATAGAAAGAGAACAAGTTGACAGCCTAACAAATCACCTATGGGAGCTGGAAAAGCAAGACCACCAAAATCCTAACTTCAGCAGAAGAATCCAGATAACCAAAGTAAAAGTTCAAATATGGGACATAGAGGACAAAAATACTATAGAACAAATCAATGAAACAAAAGCTGGTTTTTGAAAGAATAAAAAAGACCGATGGACTCCTAGCCAGAATTACCAAGAAAAAGATAGAAAAAACCCAAATAAACAGAATCAGAAATGCAAAAGATCAAGTCACGGGTGACCCTGAAGAAATACAAAGACTATTAGAGATTACTATGCACACTGGTATGGAAATAAACTTGATAACCTAAATGAAATGAGGGCTTTTTAACATCACACAACCTCCCAAGGCTGAAACAAGAAGAGCTTGAGATCCTAAATAGACCAATAACTACCAAAGAAATGGCTTCCATCATAGGAAAACTACCTACCAAAAAAAAAAAAGCCTTGAACCAGACAGATTTCCAGCAGAATTCTACAAAACATACAAGAAGGTGCTGATATCAATCCTATTGAAAGTATTCCAGACAATCAAAAAGACAGAACTCTCCCCAAATAATTTTATAAAGCTGACATCACACTGATACCCAAACCAGGCAAAGATCCAACAAAGAAAGAGAACTACAGACCAATATCCTTGGTGAACATAGATGCAAACATTCTCAACAAGATTCTATCAAAATAGATCCAACAGCACATCTCAAAAGTCATCCACTATGACAAAGTAGGCTTCATCCTAGGGATGCAGGAGTGGTTCAACATCCACAAACCATAAATGTAATTAAATACATCAACAGATATAAAAACAAAAAACACATGATTATATCATTAGATACAGAAAAAGCTTTTGATAAAATCCAGTATCTCTTCTTGATAGAAACCCTTGAACATCTAGGCATAGAGGCAACATACCTCAAAATAGTAAGAGCCATCCATGATAAATCCACAGCCAAATATTGCCAAATGGACAAAAATTAGAAGCATTTCCCCTGGAAACCAGAACAAGACAAGGCTGCCCACTCTCACCCCTTCTTTTCAACATAGTATTGGAAGTCCTAGCTAGAGCAATCAGACAAGAGAAGAAAATCGGGGGTATCCAAATAGGAAAAGAAGAAATCAAGTTATCCCTCTTTGCTGCTGATATGATCCTATACCTCGAAAATCCAAGAGAATCTGTCAAAAACCTCCTTGCACTGCTAAAGGACTTTGGCAAAATCTCAGGGTACAAAATCAACATGCAAAAGGCAGTCGCATTCCTATACATCAACAGAAAACATGCCAAAAAACCAAATAAAAGCACAATCTCATTCACAATAGCCACACACACACAAAAATGAAGTACCTTGACATCTTCCTAACCAGAGAAGTGAAAGAGCTTTACAATGAAAACTACAAAACACTCCTCAAAGAAGTCCAAGATGACACAAACAAATGGGAAAATATTCCAGGCTCATGGATTGGAAGGATCAACAATGTTAAGATGTCCATCCTACCAAAGGCAATCTATAGATTCAACCCATTAAACGACCAACATCATTCTTCTCACATCTGGAAACAACAATACAGAAATTCATTTGGAAACATAAATGACCACAAATAGGCAAAACAATCTTTAGCAAAAGAAACAAAGCATGAGGTATTACACTTCTAGACTTTTTAAACTTTATTATAAGATCACAATAATTAAACCAACCTGGTATTGGTACAACAAGAAGAGGCATATAGACCACTGGAACAGGATAGAGATTCTGGAAGCAAAATCTCAATTTCTCAACCAAATTATCTTTGACAAAGCCCAACAACAATCACTGGGGAGAAGAGAACCTATTCAGTAAATGGTGCTGGGAAAACTGGCTGACCATGGGCAGAAGAATGAAATAGGACCACTACCTGTCACCATGTACAAAAATCAACTCCAAATGGATCAAAGACCTAAATGTGAAACCTCAGACTTCAAGAATCTTAGAAAATGCAGAAGACACTCATAGAGAAATTGGAACAGGCAACCAATTTCTGATCAAAGCCCCAAAAACCCATGCCATAAGAGATAAGAAAGACAAGTGGGACCTCAATAAACTGAAAAGCTTCTACAAAGCAAAAGAAACCATAAAGAGAGCATGGAGACAGCACACAGAATGGGAAAAATATTTGCCAACTGTATATCTGACAAAGACCTAACATTCAGGATCTACAAGGACCTCAAATGTACCAAGAGGAAAATAACAAACAAGTCCCATTAAAAAGTGGACAAAAGACATGAATAGACACTTCTCAAAAGAAGACATACGAGCAGCCAACAGACACATGAAAAAATCCTTAGCCTCACTAATCATCATAGAAATGCAAATCAAAACCACATTGATACCACCTAACTCCAGTAAGAATGGCCATCATAAACAAAACAAAACAGATGCTGGTGAGAATGTGGAGAAAAGGAAACACTTCTACATTATTGGCAGGAATGCAAATTAGTTCAGCCTCTAAGGAAAACAATGTAATGATTCCTAAAAGAACTAGAAATTAACCTTCCATATGATCCAGCAATTCCCCTTCTGGAAATATACCTGGAGGAACTTAAATCACTCTACAAAAAAGATACAACCATGCTGTCCATCAAAACTGGACAGGATTTAAAAAATGTGGTACATATACATGATAGAATATTATTTAGCCATAAAGAACATAATTCTGAACTTCACAGCAACTTGGATGGGTTTAGAGTTTATAATACTCAGTGATTTATCACAGAAACAAAGAACTGTGTACTCTATGTTCTCACTCATAAGCAGACCCTGAATATTTACCATAATATTATAAGAAAGGGACTGGCAGTAGCTGGAGACTGCCAGGGGAGGGAGGGCACTTCACATTAATAAGGGTACCTGATCTCAAATCAGGCGAAGTGGGGACTATAGGTAGGCCTAAACTTTACCAGTGCAATGATCACTTGTATGCTTAATCCTGAATTGTACCCCACATTTTAAAAATAAAATAAACTAAAAAAAAAAGTATTTAGGAGAAAAGGAAAATGACCTCAGAAGGAATTTCTGAAGTAAAAGAAAGATTAGTAAAGAAGGAAAATAAGATTTTTCACAGAACTTGTTGAGCTCTTTTTAAATGTATGTAGAAGTATAAGTAACCAAGAATAACCAAAATACTTCTATACCAGTGTGGTTATCAACTAGCATAACCTACAATAATTAAGGTCAAATGCTATTGACAGAGAAGTAGACAAACTGTCCTAATGAGCCTAATGGAGAACCCAGGGACTGGCCCACACTAGAATTAATAAATGGCTGAGACCACACAAGGAGCCATTCAAGAACATCGGTAAAAATGAGAACACCTTTGCCAGGAAAGACAGTACAGGAATGGCCAGGAATGGACTTATATGAAGATGTTAGGCTGGGCACAGTAGTAGAAACCTGTAATCCCAGCAATTTGGGAGGCCAAGGCGAGAGGATTGCCTGAGCCCATGGGTTCGAGACCCTCCTGGGCAAATTGGTGAGACCTCATCTCTACAATACATCAAAAAAATTAGCCAGGCGTGGTAGCACACACATGTAGTTCCTGCTACTTGGAAGGCTGAAACAGAAGTATCACCTGAGCCCAGCAAGCCAACCCTGGGGTGGCCGTGAGCATGCTACTGCACTCCAGCCTTGGTGATAGAGTGAGACTCTGACTCAAAAAAGAAATGTTAAACATTAATAATCATTAGGGAAATGTCAATACAAAATACAATCATTTCACATCTATGAGATTAGAAAATATCAGAATATAACAATATCCAGTGCTATACAGAATGTGGAAGAATGAAAACTATTAAATGTTTCTGGTGGAAGTGTAACTTGGTATGAATTAAGAAACCAATTTTGCATGATCTAAAACCTCATGTTGCTTATGCTCTGTTATCCAGCAGTTCTCCTCCAAACCATGCACTTATAAACTCTTAGAGAAACTCTTAAATATGTTCATTGAGGAGATATGCACAAGAATTTCACAGAACTGTTATTTGTAATAGCACAACATAAAGAAAAAAGCAGCCGGGCTCGGTGGCTCAGCCTGTAATCCCGCGCCTTTGGGAGGCTAAGGTGAGTGAATTGCCTGAGCCCGCAGGTTCGGGACCCGCCTGGGCAGCGAGACCTCATCTCTACAATAAATCAAAAAATCAGCTGGGCGTGGTAGCACATGCCTGTAATTCCGGCTACTTGGAAGGCTGAGGCGGAAGGATCGCCAGAGCCCAGCAGGTCGAGGCTGCAGTGGCCGGGAGTGGCCACTGCACTCCAGTCTGGGCGACAGAGTGAGACTCCAACTCAAAAAAAAAAAAAGAAAAAAGAAAAATGCTGAAAGCTACACAAATGACCATTTAAGGAAGAGTAGGCATACATAGATTATAGTTTATTCATAAGATAATATTTATCAGTGGGTATGTATATATAGTTAGTTTCACAAAGTAGTTTCATTTGTACTAATTATATATATATATAATTATATATATAATCATTACAAATGAATGAACTGTTGATAATAACATGAATGTATTACACAAAGTTATTGAGTGAAAAAAGTCAGGGAAGAACAATGTGATGTGGCACTATTAAGCTAAAGCACAAAATCTATGCCTAACAAAACAATATATTATTTAGAATTATGTACATATGCCCCCAAACTATAAAGAAAACCAAGATGATATGCACAATGATGAAAATAGTGAGAATCAGAAGGAGAAATTTGGAAAGAGACACTGATATCCTCAATAATCATCAAATGTTCCATTTCTGAAGCTGGGATGTAAGTATTTTTTGTTACTGTTTGTACCTTATATGCCTTATATGGAATAGTTCATGATAATGTTGTTTTTAAAAATTAATGTATTTTTTTCTCTTATGAAGGAATATTATCACCAGATAAATTTTATGGGGCTTAATGTTGTAAGATATTGAAAAGTACTCATATAAACTCGGACCATTAATCTTTCATTTTATTTCAAAGGACAGCCATTAAATGCTATATACTAAGTTCTAGGCACATAATGAATAATAAAATACAGTCTTTGGTATCCAGAAACACATAATTTTGTTTGTAAATAATGAAATTTCAATAGATATAAATAAGTGTTTTAGCAAAGGGGTGTGCAATGTGCTATGAAAGCACATAAAAGAATACGAAAGGGAACCAACACTGTTGAATAGCAACTATAAATCAGGCATTTTGCAAAGTGGTTCCATATATCACACATTTTCTCTTTCCAACTGTCAGCAACAACCCTGTGGTGTATGACTACCTTACAATACCAATGAGGAAAAGAAGCTCAAGGATATGAAAGAATTAAAACTCCCAAACTTTCTGGTGGTTATGCTAACCAATAGGACATTAATTTGTCATTACCAAGAACTTGGAGGGTGCATAATACCACCCAGCAATCTCACTCCTAATCACTCCCTAGTCCAGATCAAGATTGAGACAGACATTCCACATCAGGCCTGGCGAAATTCCAAATTCCTGCTTTCTGTGACCTTCTACTTTCTCCTCTATTTTAATCAGACCTAGGAAAGCCCTTTAAAAACCATCTTCTTAACATTCCTGCCTTAGGACACAGAGACCCAACTCTCATTATTTCACTAGATACACTCTATTCCAAGACAAAGGTATTGATTCTTTAGTGCAATTATTTAATATTCACTCAGCCCTTTCCATAAATAACTGCAATTTCTGCAAAATGAGAGGTCACTTAGTGTTCCGAATTAAATTAAGGGAGAGACCTAGAAATATTATTTCCTGTGTCCAATATTTGACATGGGTGGTCTGTGAAGTCAATTATGAGGTAAGTCAAATTTGCAATGATTAGCCTTTTGAAACTGTATTGGCAGTGTCTTTGATTGCCAAAAGAGAATATTGTGTTTAATCGAGAATACTTTTTCGATTTCAGCTAGCTCTAGGACACCTAGCAAGAGGTTAATTCTCGTCTTGGCAGCACATACAAGAGTATAACCTCTTGGTTCACAATCACAGGCATTCTGAAGCATGCTTGACCTCTTTTTGGAATATGACTCCTGGACTTTGGGTCATTCTACATTTGATGTCTGATTATGGTATATTATGCTGGTAAGGTGATAACAGTAGTACCACAGATTTATCATAGTATGCATACTGGAAAATTAGTCTATCTTTATACTGAAAGGTAGTCTTAAAACACTGTTTTGCTCATACAGTTACTACACATCAACTCAAGAGAACTGTTATCAACATCTAGCATTCATGCTCCAGTGTGAAGCATCTCGTGGATTCAAGTGGACGTTTTAAGTTCATTCCTACATCTCTTTAGATTAAATTTAAAGATCTGCTGAACCAGAGACCAGAAGCAACATTGACAGCAGGTCCAAACGCAATCCTATTAGGATATTGGAAATTACCACTTTCATCCTGATGATAGCCTAATACCAGGTAGAATCCTTTGCCATCATCACTTCAAAGAACATTGTCTTCAGAATCCATCTTCCCACTTAACCTATCCTTAGAAGATGTTCTGGTTTGGTAGTAAAATTTAATTAGAAAATTCAATTTCTAATTGTGATGACAATTTTTTAACTGTATGTAATATTCACTAATCTAGATTAATAACATAGAAATGGCCAAATTTAGGGAAAGAGATCCAAGTTTGACTTTCTGAATGAGAACTTATGAGCAAGCTGTGTTAGTCCATTTTGCATTGCTATAAAGGAATATCTGATTGTGGGTAATTTACTTCTTTAAAAAAAAGAGGTTTATTTGGCTCACAGTTCAGCATGGTGCTGGCATCTGCTCAGCTTCTGGTGAGGCCTCAGGAAGCTTTTACTTGTGGCGGAAGACAAGGGTGGCTGGCATGTCACATGGCAAAAGTAGGAGCAAGAGCATGAGAAGAAAGTGCCAGGGTGTTTTAAACAATCAGCTCTAGTGTGAACTAATAAAGCGAGAGTTCATTCATTGCCGTGAGACTGGCACCAAGGTATTAATGAAAGATCCGCTCCATGAGCCAATGGCATCCCACTAGGCCCCACCTCTGATATTGGGGACCCCATTTCAGTGTGAGGTTTGAAAAAGGCAACCATCCAAACTATATCAGTGGGAAATTTCTTAAGAAAATTGATTTATTTTGTTCAGGATTCTGCTAGCTGTACAAGAAGTGTGGTGCCTGCAACTGCTTCTGGTGAAGGCTTCAGGCTGCTTCCACTCATGGCAAGAGACGAAGGTGAGCCAGTATGTAGAGATCACATGGTGAGAGATGAGGCAAGAGAGAGATGCAAAGCTCTTTTTAAACAATCAGTTCTTAAGTGAACTAATAGAGTATGAACCCACTCATCACTATGGGGACGGCACCAAGCTATTTATGAAGGATCCACCCCCATAATCCAAACACTTCCCACTAATCCCCACCTCTAGCATTGGGGATCACATTTTAACATAAGATTTTAAGGGACCAAACATCCAAACTATATTACAAGCTGTATTTGGGTAAATTATTCCATTTCTGTGCAGCTTAGGTTCTTCACTTACTCATAGGGTTCCTCTGAAGAGTCAGTGAAGAGATTCCTTATTCAGATACCTACTCATAGTGTCTGTGTGAGGATTCGGTGATGGGATATATACTTTCAACCTAAAATAGGCTTACACTGTCTATCACTGTATCTGATGGTAGGCAATATATTTGAAAGCAGAATTGTTAGAGAGAAACTGAAACATATGCTCACCCATATGCATGAGAAAAGCACTTTGTAAACTGTAAAGAATGATGGAAGTTAGAGTTATTATTATTCAGGCATATAGCCAGATGCTGTGCTTATTCTGCAAAGAGCCCATAATCTGCTTTGAGCTTGCTAGAATGTGCACTTCAAAGGATATATACATTAGTACTACCATAAGACAATGTAGATATGTCAGTTATGTTTAGGTGCATTTATATCCTCTTGTTTAGATTTCCCTGGAGGCCTTGAAGTATATTGTGAACAGTGTTCCAAATATCTACCTTAATGGTAAGGAAAACTGAGCTAAATAAATGCATACAATTGGGTCAGTGATATAACCCTAATTCATTTTTTGGATGTATAAATGGAGTGTGGCTCCTTACCTGCTACCTAGGAGGCCATCATGGAGAAACTCAAAGGCAAAGTTTTTCTAAATGATCATCAAAATCACTGAGAGGAAGGTATTTTTAGTGTCTTGATAACTTCAACTTTTCCCATCAAATTTTGTGTATAGTAGTAAAACATGCCGGACTACACTATCCTAGATACTCAATTAAAATGTATTTGTTTGAAAATAAAAATGCTAAATGTTTATCAGGAAACTATAACCTATCAAGCAAACCCACGTTTTAGATAATTCACATAAAAATTGATTCATTAGGAGGGATTAATTTAATGTCTTAGTATATAACAAGTAAATGAAGATGTTTATGGACAAATTATTGATTATGGTTAAAAAATGAGATCAAGACAAATGACTGACATTGAGTATTATGCAATAAAATATTCATAATATTAGATAATTTTAAGCTTCCTTTTAATCTTAGTTATTCTATCTAGTAAAAGAACAGAGGTGATACATTTTGACAGATTGTTTTCCAACAAAGAGTGAATTAACATTAAAAATTGTTTTAATCAACACAAAACCTTTGACTGGTAAGTTTATGCCCTATCATCGCCTTTATTAGAAGGAGTTTCAAGCAAGTAGAAAACTATTTTAGAACATTAAAAAAATATTTTTAATACTTGAGAAGTATATGAATTATATTTCACTATAATATGTGAATAAGTAAAACATAATGTGTTAAAATTAAGTATTTACCTTAAGGCAGGACTATATGTGATGATGATTTCAGATTGTTTTATAAAAATATTTCTTTAAATTTTTTTGTGTTTTTTATACAGTACTAAAACAAAGCCAATGGTACTTTGTCTTCCTTTATATATTGGGTTTGCCTCATCTTGTGCACATCACCCCATGTATTAATCTTTTTCAAGTTAAATGGCTCTAAAAGACAATCAACCTACACAACATTTTAAAACTATGCCAAAGACTCCATTTCTAGCCCATGGCAAATAAGTTGCAAGACACAATGATCAGGACAAAAATCAAGTCTCTTGCTGTCTAGGTCATGGTATGGGCGCTTGTAGATCTTCTCACCTTTTTTATGTTCCAGATGGCAGACTTTTGCTACCTGAGATTGAAAAGTCATATGGCCAAGTCACTGGTATAATCCATCATTTCCAGACTCGGTTGAAGCATCAGGTCCCAGTCAGTGCTGAAGGAGACAGATGAAGCAACATAGACATGCAGAACGTCAACTCTCTATGGGACTACTCGGACCAATAGGAGATAGAACATGGTAGTAAGTGAGCAGTGAAAATCTCTCTTCTCTGCCTGAGCCCGCGGGTTCGAGACCCACCTGGGCAACTTGGCGAGACCTCATCTCTACAATAAATCAAAAAATTAGCCGGGCGTGTTAGCACTCACCTGTAGTTCCAGCTACTTGGAAGGCTGAGGCGGAAGGATCGCTGGAGCCCAGCAGGTAGAGAATGCGGTGGCCGGGAGCGACTACTGTACTCCAGTCTGGGTGACAGAGTAAGACTCCAACTCAAAAAAGAAAAGAAAATCTCTCTTCTCTTTCCAAAGCACAATATTGTCCACTCTGAGAAGTCCTGTGCGTTCAACCTTCAGCTTTGTCTTTTGTGGTTTATAGTGAAGCAGTGGGGAGTATACACTGCTCTCTGCTCTCCATCCTTTGCTGCCTCTATGCATTTTAGTTCCTCTCTCTATGGCCTTAAAATTGCTACTTCCAGTAAAGCACCAGCCAGCACTTTGCCTAAGGATTGTTTTTAGAGAACCTGGGCTAATGCACTTGTTTGGTTTGTTAATTTGTTTATCTTTGGCTTCCTGGCAATTACACACTAACAATGAAAAGACCAGAGATTCTACCTTGAAATAATCGGATTATGCCCTGCAGTATTTGACCTCAAAGTCTGGCCCTGAAGTTCTTTTAGATGGGCAGTATGTACCTTCACATGCCAAATTTTATTTACCTTTACAACATTCATGCATGCTAGGTTTTTACTGCTTTATTGTGCATGTCTGGGTATTATGATATTGAGTACTTTTCCCAACACAGCAAACACAGTAGGATGCAGTGTTCACTTTCCTTACTCTGCATGTCATATTATTTTGATGGTTTTAGTCTCTCAACTGAAGACTGATGAGGAAAAACTAGAAAACATCCACAAACAAATGTACTGAATATTATTTAAGGAATGAAATTGAAGTGTCACAAAAAATAGGGCAACCAAGATTTGTCAGTGTGACTCAATAGTTGTTTTAAAATATATGAAGCATCACAGTCTTAGTCTTAATAGTTAGCATTTTATTTTAGTATCTTATATATGTTTAAAGAAAGTGTAAGATGTGACCAAATTTAATAAAAGACTAAAACATACCAAGGTAATTTGTGAGCCTGATTTATCACCTGATTTATTAGTATTAAACGCAAAAACCTTGAATCAGTTATTAATTGTGCTTCCCAAAACCTGAAATGAGTTTGCAATGTTGTTAGCCTTTAAAGAAAGTAGCATAGTCCTCAGAATCATAAATTTTAAGATGGCAAGCTAGTTCTCCAGAAAGACCAAGAGTAAAGCCTCTAAAATTGCCCTACAGACTTCAATTAGATACCCAGGAGAGCTATTTGATTCTAACAGTAATTAAGTAATGAAAGTGTTTTCCAAAGGCATGTGTGGAATCTTTGAACCTGAAAAGCATTTAAATATAGACTTCCAAGCGTCATGCTTTAATTGTTTAAGAGAAGATTTATCTCAGTGTAAGGGGATCTTGTCTTGATCTCTATATAAATAATGTTGAATAATGCAGCAGGTGCTCTCCACTGTCCACCAATAACTTTGCATCCTTGCCATTGGCTGGCATTTCAGCCACTTCCCAAATGGGTTTCTATAGCCACTACACTCCAGTTTTTTCACCTGTTGGCAGGTGAAAAGTGACAAGGAAATTAACACCCCTGAGAGGAGCTCTTAACCTTGAAGGAACAGGATTTGGTGAATACACACCACAACTTACTGTCTCGTAGGATAATTCTGATAGAAGTTACTAGCGTTTTCTCTGCATCACCAGAGAAAGTTACCCTATAAAAACTAAAGTATTGCTGAGTGGTCCAATATGGTAGCCACTAACCACAACTCTATTGGGCATCTGAAATGTGGACCATCTGAACTAAGATGCACTTTAAGTACAAAATGCACTACAGTTTGAAGACTTAATATTAAAAAGGTATGGGCAATACTTCACTAATAATTGCATATTGATTGCATGTCAAAATGATATTTTAAATATATTGGGTGATATAAAATATATTATTAACATTGCCCCGGATGTTTTCAACATTTAAAAAATGTGGCTATTAGAAAATTTAAAATTATGGATTTAGCTCTCAGTAATTTTCTATAGACTATACTACTTTATTGTTTGCCTTTCATTCATTGCCTCATGCTATCATTCACCTATCTTAGTGAGCCACTAGAGTTTGTACCCGGGTTTTCATGTCCATGAATGGGAAAACTCAAACTAGGGTCTATAAATGGTAAACAATTTGTGTTTTTACTGTCAAGTCACACATGGTAGGTACCAAAAACTATTTCTCCCAAAATGCTCTATATGTATGCACACATACATATACACAATCATAAAAATAGAGTCAAAAGTGAGAATTTTAATTGGTGGGGTTTTTAGTACTTTCAATAAAATTGCAATATTTTGCATTGTTGGAAGACTTTAAAAATAGATACGTGCAACAGTCCCCAAAATTACACATTTTAAGATAGAAACTAGCAAATTCATTCTCTAGAAAGAATTAAAGAACCAAACATTGCCCTACAGACTTAAATTAGATACTCAAAGGAGTTGTTTGACTCTAATAGCAATTAAATAATGAAAGTGTTTCCCAAAGACTTATGTGAAGTCTTTGCAGTGTGAATCAATAGTTGCTTCCAAACATATGAAGTGTCACAGCCTCAGTCTCATTATGTAGCATTTTGTATTGTTTACTATAAATGATTAAAGAAATGGTGCCATATATATGCAAAGTCAGATCTCCCTTATTCCAGGTGTTATATGTTTTGACTGTTTTACACAAGATGCCCCTAAATGGCCTTTAGGTGTTTAGAGGTAGTGCGTGAGTGGAATATGCCTTTATTTTAAAGTTCTGAGCCTGCAGCAAATAGTGGGCTCAAATACTACTATCTCCAATGATAGCAACTAATTTTTAAGACTTTCTGAGATCTAGAGAGTTTATCAATAGCACCTTAACCCTGTTCTTTTGTTAGAATTCATCTAGCTATTCAGAAAACTTTACTGTCTCTGTACACTTTAGTAAAAATTTTGTTTTTGTTTTTACAAGTCATTAGTGGTTCCAGAAACTTAAACCTAATATGCCAAGCATCACATGCAAGCCCTCAGTCTTAACACTTGGCACTTCTTATTCTTAACTGCACAAAAATAGTAATAACAACACGAAATTTACCATTTTCATTTTTAAGTAGACAGTTCAGTGGTAACTATATGTACACTGTTGTGCAACAGATCTCTAGAACTTTTTCATCTTGCAAAACTGTGCCCATTAAGCAATAGCTCCCCATTCACCACCCCCCTCCAACCCCTGACAACCACAGTTTGATTTTCTGTTTCTATGAGCTCGACTATTTAACATACCTCGTATACAAATATACCTCATATATTTGTGTTTTTATGACTGGCTTATTTCACTAAGCATAATGTCTTCAAATTTCATTCATGTAGTAGCATGTGACAGAATTCTTTCTTTTGAAGTTCGAATAATATTCCATTATATGCTTGAACCACATTATCTTTATTTATTCATTAATGATTCTTCTACTTTTTAGCTATTGTGAATAACACCACAATAAACATGTGTGTAAATATTTACTTTTATTAAATATTACCGAGAAGTAATATCCCTGGATCCTATGGTAATTCTATTTTTAGTTCTTGAGGAATCTCCATACTGTCTTCCATAAGATATGCTCCTTTTTCCATTCACACCAACAGTGCACAAGGATTTCAATTTTTCTACATCCTCACCAACACTTATTCTTTGTTTTTTAATAGTAAACATCATAACAAATGTGAGGTAATATCTCATTGTAGTTTTGATTTGCATTTCTCTGATGATTAGTAATGTTGTGCATGCTTGTTGACCATTTATATATCCTTTTGGAGAAATACCTGCTCAAGCTTTTCACCCATTTAAAAATCACACTTAATATTTTTGTTGTTACTGAGTTTTATCAGATATTTGATCTGCACATACTTTTTCCCCATTCTGCTGGTTACATTTTTACTCTGTTGTTTCCTTTAATGTGCAGAAGTTTTTATAGTTTGATATAGTCCTATTTGTCAATTTTTAGCTTTGCTGCCTGTGCTTTGGTATTATATCTAAGAAATCATTGCCAATGTTATAAAGTTTTTCCCCATGTTCTTTTCTAGGACTTTTATAGCTTTAGGTATTATTTAGGTTTTTAATCCATTTTGAGTTAATTTTTCTTTACAATATAAGGTAAAAGTTCAACTTCACTCTTTTGCATGTGGATATCCAGTTATATCAGCACCATTTGTTGAAGAAGCTGTCCTTCCCCATTGAGTAGTAGTAGCATTCTTGTCAAGGATCATTTGAACAGAGAGTTTATTTCTGGACTTTCTATTATTCTGTTTCATTGGTCTATATGTCTGTTTTTATGTCTGTATAACACTGTTATGATTACTGTAGCTTTAATTTGCTGTAGCACCTCCAAATTTGTTCTTTTTTTTTTCAAGGATATTTTGGTTATTTGGAGTCCCTCATGACTCCATATGAATTGTAGGATGTTTTTCTATTTCTGCAAAACATACCATTGGCATTTTGATAGGGATTTCATTGACTCTGTAGATACCTTTGTGTAGTATGTACATTATAACAATGTTAGGTCTTCCAATCCATGAGCACAAGACACCTTTCCATTTATTTGCATTTTCTTTCATTTCATTCAGCAATGTTTTGTAGTTTTTATTATATAAGTCTTTCATCTTTTTGGCTAAGCTTATTCCTAAGTGTTTTATTTTTTATGCTATTGGAAATGAGATTGTTTTCTTAATTTTTTTCATTGTTAATGTATAAATATGCAAATGATTTTTGTGTGTTGATTTTGCCTCCTGCAATTGTGTTTATTAGTTCTAACAGTTTTTTTTAATGTGAAATCTTTAAATTTTTCTACATATAAGATCAGCGTTGGCATGTTTGATCTCTTGTATTGGTATTACTGAAGTTGTTTCTGTGGTTCCAGAAGTGACACTACTTCTGCTGTGCAGAGCTCTGCAAAGACATATGGATAATTGAGTCATTATTTTAAAAAATCACAGCAACGGGCTAAATGAGATTAGCACAAGCCCAATCTATTTGATGACTGAGACTTCAAACCTATCACTGAGACATTTCAATAAGGAAGTAGAAGAGCAAAGAGAACTGCTTCTGCTTGTGTGCCTGGATCACTCTCCCCTAGTTGGCAATAATGGGATTTTATTCACAGCTCAGGATCACAAACAGAAAATGTATTCAGAAAGTACCACAGGGAAAACGGAAGGCAAAAGCACTCTAGCATCTTTGGCAGTCTCATCTATTCCACCGGTCTCTAGTTAAAATGAGCCAATTTTCTTCTAGCACTGGCTACTTATAGCTTGGCTGTTTCTAGCTCTGTCATGGATTTTTTAACCTGCAGTGTGAATGGAATGCATGAACATGTGTACAGATCTTCAAAAGCATCTCATCCTCTTATGCAAATTTAAATTGTCATCAGAACTGTTACACTAAAATTCCAAGGTGCTAAAATATTGCAAGTTCCACTAGCCAATAGCACAGACTAGAAAATTAAAACAAAGATAATATTCCCAGTGTGGGAAGAAATGTTATTCTGCATAATTTAAAGAGTGTTATAATAAACTTACAGGAAATGAAATTCAGAATTACCCATGTTGAGGCATTGAAATTAAAAGAAACTGCTGAGGGGTAAATGAGAGTGCAAGGTCAGGAAAGGGTCATGATCACTTAAATCATTGATCTCAACCATCTTTTCTCTTTGGGGTAGAATTTGGAGAGTGTACACATTAAAAGTTTTAAGAGGGGTTCAGTTAAGTCGGAGAGGACAAGAAACCTAAAAGACTTTAACTTGAGCAGTTTCTTCAGGGTCAGACCACTCTGCTCCTGAATCTTCAAAACTACATTACCCCAGAAAATGAAAATGCTACACAGTCAAGACCAAGGTAAGTTAAAGTAAAACTCAAACAGTAACACTAATGTAGTCTTGTCACATTTCTATAAGAACAGGGTGAGACTTCACCTGAATACCAAAGGACAATAAGATATACCAATTTCCCCTAAGCTAAGTACAGTAACTGAAGCTCTTTCTAAATATATATATATCATGGTTTTTGAAGACGTTTATTTTTGACCTAGTGTTACTGTATAGACATATGGAAATGTTAAGCAAGAAGAAATTGTAATCATCTCTTAAATCTCCAATTAAACCATAATTAGACAATGAATAATGTCTATAAATCTCACTAAATGTATTTTATATGTCCCACTGATCCATAGCATAATATTAAACACACAACTCAACAGATGGTTGATATCTGCTCTAAACATAATTTCTAAAAATCAAAATAAATGTGGAAAAACAAATGTGGTCTCAGAACCTAATTTCCCAGGACAAATAATCTGAATAATATGTTTTAAATGCACAGGAAACCCTTTACTTCTTTTGCTCTTTCAGAGAACTCCTCTAACCAACTTGGAGCATCTGGGGACAGAACAGAATGCAATGTTCTTTTTTCAAGCATGGTCCATTTCTTACAGACAGCTCAATCTAATATCCAATGATGAATTAAAACTGGAATTAGCACACTTTGGCCCCAGGCCAAACCTTGCCCACCACCTGTTTTCATGCAGCTCATAAGCTAAGGATGTTTTCGCATTTTTACTTTTTTCTTTATTTCAGTAGTTTTGGGGGGTACAAATAGCTTTCGTTACACAATTGCATTGGGTTTTTGTTTTTTGTTTTTGAGTTGGAGTCTCACTCTGTCGCCCTGACTGGAGTGCAGTGGCCGCTCCCGGCCACCGCAGCCTGGACCTGCTGGGCTCCGGCGATCCTTCCACCTCAGCCTTCCGAGTAGCCGGAATTACAGGCACACGCTACCATGCCCAGCTAATTTTTATTTTATTTTATTTTATTGTAGAGATGAGGTCTCGCCTGCCCAGGCAGGTCTCGACCCGCGGGCTCAGGCAATCCCCTCACCTCAGCCTCCCAAAGGCACGGGATTACAGGCTGAGCCACCGAGCACAGCTGGTTTTTTGCATTTTTAAATGCTTGAAAAAAATTAAAGTATACTATTTTGTGACACATGAAAATTATATGAAATTCAAAAGTCAGTGTCCATAAACTGAAACACAGCCACATTTATTTGTTTTGGCACTGTCTCTGGCTGCTTTGGGATTACAATGGAAGCGCTGCAAAAGTGGGACAGAGATCATCTATACCAAACAGCCAGAAATACTTACTATCTGGGGCTTTACAGACAGTGTTTGCTAATCTCTGATTTCAGCTTCACTACTCCAAGGACCTGAAGTAGCATCAACATCACCCAGCAGCTGGGAGGAAATATAGACTCTCAGTTCCTGCTTTAGAGCTGCTGAACTATAATCTGTATTTTAAGAACACCTCCAGGTGATTTATATGAACATCAAAATTTGACAAGTACTATGCTAAAGAAAACCAATACCCTATACATTAATCAAGAAAAATGTCAATTTAAGAAAATGCAAGCAAATAGATTCACAACTCCTATGAGTCATGGACATTACAGTGTCTTAGTCAGTTTTCTGTTGCTTAGGACAGAATATCTGAAACTCAGTGATTTATAAAGAAAAGGAATTATTTCTTACAGTTATGAAGGCTGAAAAGTCCAAGGTGGAGGAGCTACATCTGATGAAGGCCTTCTTGCTGGGGGCAATCTCTGCAGAATCCTCAGGTGCACAGGGCATCACATGGTGAGGGGGTTGAGGGTCCTGGCTCAGGTACCTCTTCCTCTTTTTATAAAGCTACCAGTCCCACTCTTGAGATAATCCACTAATGTATTAGCCCATTGACCCATGAATCCAATCACCTCTTAAAGGTCCTATCCCTCAATACTATTACATTGGGGATTAAATTTCAACAGGAGTTTTGGAGGGACAAGTATTCAAAGCATAGAAGACAGTTGGAAGTAAATATTAAATGATGAGATGTTAGTTTTCTTTTCTTTTCTTTTTCTTTTTTTTTTTTTTGAGTTGGAGTCTCACTCCTTCACCCAGGCTGGAGTGCAGTGGCACACTCACGGTCACCCAAGCATTGACCTGTTGGACTCTGGCAATCCATCCAACTTAGCCTTCCAAGTAGCCAGAACTACAGGTGTGTGCTACCACACCCGGCTAATTTTTGATTTACTGTAGAGATGAGGTCTCGCCAAGTTGCCCGGGCTGGTCTCAAACCCGCAGGCTCAGGCAATCCACTCACCTCGGCCTCTCAAGGTGCTGGGATTACAGGCTGAGCCACTGAGCCTAGCCAGGTTAGTTTTCTAAAGTGAACATTGGTTTAATCAAAGTAGTTTGCTGTTGTTACTGTTTCTTTCAGAATTGACCTAAACTGTTCCTTACTGTTTGAATTTTAATAATTAACCAGGAGCACCATATAAACTCATTTATCTGTGCAACAGAAGACTACGAAGGAATATATGTTCTAAGGTCACATGCTAAAATTAAAAGTCAGATCATTTCTGTAGGGCAGGAATTCTAACCAATTAGTCAATATCCAGTTAACAGAATAAGCAGTAGATTACACTTTTTTTGTCATTTTTAGCTTATTGCTTCTTTCACCACCATTGGACAATCATTTCTTAAAGATGACCCAAGTATTCTACATACTCGAGGAAAACAGTTTAAACTTTCAAAATTTTGCATGTCTTGATTGATTGGTTGATTAATTATTGATTAATTGAATCAGAGTGCAGTGGCACAATTATGACTCAAAGCTGTCTCAACCTCCTGGGCTCAAGTGATCCTTCCACCTCAGCCTCCTGAGTATCCTGTACTATAGGCATGTACCACCACAGCCGGCTAATTTTCTGATTTTTTTTGCAGATGTGAGGTCTTGCTATATTGCCCAGGCTGGTCTCAAACTCCTGTGCTCAAGCTATCCTCCTGCCTTATTCTCCCAAAGACCTGGGATTACAGACATGAAGCACCTCACTCTGCCCTGTATATCTTAGATTTTTAACACATGTTTCTTCTGATGGAGACACGGGCAGTTCTTAGGAATTTCTTCTCTGGTCATTAATTATAGAGGAAGAACTGACAAAATGAGAATCATAGCTTTGTCTTGGACAACTATTCATTCCTTTCCAAAAGAAGGCTGGTATTTAGTTCAGATTAGAATGGATGACCTCAGAGAATTATCATTTACCAGGTTTATGTCTCCTCAACATATGTTTTCTGCTGGTCTAATTCTAAATTAGGGTGAGCAACTTCAAAAGTCTTAACCTTCAAAATATTGAGATGGATAAAAGTTTGTAAAAGACAGTGGCATCTGGTGAAACCTCGCAAGATAAAACAGTCATACTTATCAATCAACTCTATTTATTTAGCTGCCATTAAATGGATTTGCATAAAAATCAGTTGTCACAGGCTATTTACAAACTTAATCGATCATCTGTATCTTTTCCTAATTCCTGACAATGTGGTGATCTATGCCCACACAGGGATTTTCTGATTCAATTTCAACCAGTGGTTATGGCCCCATCAGTTTTGGTCCACATCACCGTGGCCTCATTTACAACATGTCGCAATGAGTTTGCCCTTTAATCATTCCTGTCCTTCCTGTTGCCAGAGTGTCTGTTAATATGACTCTGACTTAATACCCAGTCCTGCTTCATTCTATTGAGGGTGACTTGGAGACTAAGAATACTAATATTTGCTTATAACTGTAGCTATTTTCCCATATAAAATGGAACCCCAGTGTGTTAATGAAATTATTGTGACTTTCATGGTTGTGAGCTATTCAGTGAAAAAATGTTTATTGGTAAAGGTGTTCTGATTTTTAAAATTTTACAGTTATATGATACAATTCCAATAATAAATAAAAGGTTTATAATACTATCTATATCTCACTTTGGGTCCCCTTGATCATTAAAAAATACAACAGGAAAATGGATAATGCAATGTTTTCTTGTTTTTTTCTTTTTTTTTTTTTTTTTTGAGTTGGAGTCTCACTCTGTCACCCAGACTGGAGTGCAGTGGCCGCTCCCGGCCACCGCAGCCTCGACCTGCTGAGTTCCGGCGATCCTTCCCAGTAGCCTTCCCAGTAGCCGGAACTACAGGCATGTGCTACCACGCCTGGCTAATTTTTTGATTTATTGTAGAGATGAGGTCTCGCCAAGTTGCCCAGGCGGGTCTCGAACCCGTAGGCTCAGGCAATCCACTCACCTCAGTCTCTCAAAGCATGGGATTACAGACTGAGCCACCGAGCCCAGCTCAATGTTTTCAACTAGACAGATAATCATTAGGAGCTAAATCATATTCACCTAACTGAATGTCATATGTTGACATTAGTCATTAAGAATGTCAATTACGATTTATTTATTAGTTCTCATTATAGATACCAATGTTAGTTAACTTAAGGGAAAAAAAAAAAGAATTTAAACAGTGGGATTACCAGAAGTTCAGAAATAATTGGGGCCAGAAGCCAACAAGGACAAAAGCATATCCAGGATGCAGAGTGGAGGAATTGATTGATTGCCTCATTTCCCTACAGCTCCTGGAATGAGTCAGCTCCAATCCTTTTTCCACCCTTTATAATATTCAAAGTCCCTGAAAAGAGAGTCTAATTGCTCTAACATGAGTTCTATGCTCACTCCCTCATATGTGCTGGGAAGCCATTTTATCATAGAGGTTCTCATAATATTGCACATGATGAAGCCAAGGCAAATCCCTCCAAAGAAGTGAAAATACTATTGTTGGGAGTGGATGAATAGATGGTATGTCGTCAAAAACCAAACCTCCCATGAAACTCCTTGCCTTTAAAATATCCAGAAATACCCTCTCCTTCATATACACATTTTCAAAATGGTCTGCTGCCTGACATTTGCAACAATTCCTTGTACAATAAAATCTTGAATATTTCTCCTTAGCTGCAGACATCTTACAACTTCATCACCTGACCTTGAGTCTTAGACATCTTGGGGATATCCACCTCCTCTCTGGCATTATTTGAATCCTCTGTTGATATTCAACAATAGCAGTGTTAAGTGATACATGTAATCATCACAGCCAACACACCCTATCATTTTAGAGGAAAGGACAAGGAAATAAGGCATGCAATTTTAAAATGCACATATGTAAGACAGCAAAACAAGAACTATGGGTAGAACCTTTAGACTTTATATAGTATTTTTCATTTGCATCCTCAACTACCTAAAGTTCCTCTTTATTATAGCCAGCCTTTCTATTCATGGGGATTAGTACAATATCTGAATCAGCTGAGCTTGGAGCCTACTAAAAAAATAACATGTTCTGAGTGGGTCATTAATGATAGTGATGAGGAGAGAGAGAGAAGGGGTGTGATAAATAAAAGAATGCTAATCTGAAGACTATTAAGATATTAAGGTAAGGAGAATATTTGGTCAGAAGTATCTTGTGAATTGGCAAGATGTTATATGTTTTTACTTAAAATTCTGTAATTCTTTTTAACCTTAATTTTAAGCGATATTTAGTTTTATTTTACTTTTTTATCTAAATTTTGTGTATGCTATAGGGTAAAATCTTTTCTGTACAAAAAAACCCCACTTTATCCTAAGGCTCTTTCTCACTTTTTTAAAGGAACAGTCTCCTAATAATGATGATAATATTACTTTTCACGTGGCATTTTGATATGGAATTGTTGCTCTGTACTGGAGATTTCCTGGAGAGCTCTCTATGGAAGAAAAAATAATGTATTTTTTAGATATAAGTACACTTACAGCATCAATGAAATAATTAACGGTAATAAATATAACAAAATATTTTGATACCAAAGCAAAAATATCTGTGTTAAGTTTGATTGCTGTGAATTTTTTGGATTATGAGCTACAATTAAGAAGGAAAGAATGAGGAGTTGAGGAGTTAAACTATGAAAAATTTATAATAAAGGAAAGCATAAGCTTACGGATTTATATGTGATTATTGCAAAGGGTAATATAGAAAGAGTATAATAGGACAAAACCAATTACCTATTTATTACTACAGAGATGTGCTGAGCTGGAGAAAGGAGAATATTTGTGCTTTGCAAGGCTCATAAACCAGCAAGCATTACTGATTCATGGGTGCAGGATTTGAGTTAGTTGATGTAACCTACCTAAAATGCTCTCTTGCGATACCTAGAATTTTTCATTTTTGACTTATCACAACAACATTCTTTATTTTATAGCAATGTTTACAGTTTACTGATTTACTAGTAAACAGGTTCATCCATTTTGGGACAGCATTCTGCTTATAAATAAACCATAAAAATCATAAAATTAATAAAAAGAGGAATAGCAAGAGAAACTTGGGCACAAAATTGAGGTAATAAATTAAGGCAAATTTTTCTTTTGATATGTGTTTTTATGACCCAGACTGTGTTTTATTAGAGAGAACTAATGTGACCATTTGTTGTAAATGAAAGAATTCTCCAGGTAATATTCACCCAGCAAGTACTCAGGCAAGATAAAGTTGAGCATTAAAATAATTAACAGTATTTTGTGCCTTAAAGAGATAAGCCCTTATTTTTAATGTTTGTTCATTGTTTGATTTATAATCTCTTGCATTTTTCATCATAATGTATTGCATCCACATCATCACATGCCTTAATATTCAATCCTCAGCTTTTACTACAATTTCCTAGAGGACAAAAACTTTGCTAGTTTAATTTTTTTTAAATTAAAACTAATAGAACAGTATGCACTTAGAGATGGGGGGAAAACATTCTGGTAAAGTTTCTCATTCATTCCTCCATTCCTTTTCCAAAGCTATTTACATGATCTTCCTCATAGTTGATATTTTGAGTACATCTATACAGTTTTTACTTGCATTCCTACTGAAAGAACTTCACTTGCAAAAGGTGTAATTTGCAGAAACAGCTATTTCTACAAATAGATGTCTCTGGATTACCATTATTGAAGTTTTCTCAGTCATTTTGGCACTATTACCATTTGGATATGGATAATTCCTTGTGTAGGGGGCTGTCCTGTGCATTGTAGGATATTTAGCTGTATTCCTGGCCTCTACCCACTAGAAGCCAGCAACATTCTTATTACCCAGTCATAGCGTCCAAAAAGGTTCCCAGAAATTGTCAGATATCTCTGGGACAAAAATGTTCTTCCCCACTTGAGAACCATTGCCAAAAATGAAGTTAAACAAAAATCCAAAAACTTCATTGCCATAGCCTGGCAGAGAGAGAGAGAGATTAAAATTGTTCTTTCTACTGGCTGACCACCTTCAGATTGAAACAGGTCCCCAACCTATCACCATACACAAAAAACAACTCTAAATGGATCAAATACCTAACTTGCAATCTCAAACAATAAGAATCTTAGAAAACGCAGGAGACACCCTTATGGAAATTGGAATAGGTAACCAACTCCTGACCATAACCCCATATGTCCATGCCATAAGAGATAAGATAGACAAGTGGGACCTCATCAAACTGAGAAGCTTCTGCAAAGCAAAATTAACCATCAAGAGTGCAGGGAGATAGCCCACAGAATGGGAAAAAAATGGTTGCCAACTGTATATATATATCTGACAAAGGCCTAACATCCAGGATCTACAAGGAACTTATATGTGCCAAAAGGAAATAAAAAGCAAACAGTCCTGGGAAAAGGTGGGCAAAAGATATGAAGAGGCGCTTCTCAAAAGAAGACATATGAGCAGCCAACAGATGCATGAAAAAATACTCAGCCTCACTAATTATCAAAGAAACGCAAATTAAAACCACACTGAGATACCACCTAACTCCAGTCAGGATGGCCATCAACAATAACTCAAAAAACAACAGATGCTGCAGAGGATACAGGGAAAAGAGAATGCTTCTGCTGTTGGTGAGAGTGTAAACTAATAATACAACCTCTGTGAAAAACAGTGTAGTGATTCCTAAAAGTTCTCAAAATCAACCTTTCTTGCATCCCAGGAATATACCTGGAGGAACTCAAATCATTCTATTAAAAAAAAAACCTGCACATGCATGTTTATTACAGAATTATTCACAATAGCAAAAACATGGAACCAGCCATGCTGGCCATCGAAAGTGGACTGGATTTTTTAAAAATGTGGTACATATACATGATGGAATATTATGCAGCCATAAATAAAGGCAAAATTATGGGCTTTGCAGCAACTTGGATGGATTTAGAGTCTGTCATACTCAGTCATCTATCACAGAATCAAAGAACTGATTATCACATGTTCTCACTCATAAGCAGATCCTGAACAATTATCATAATACTATAAGAAAGGGATTGGCAGTAGCAGGACACTGTGGGGAGGGGTACATCACATCAATAAGGGTACCTGATCTCAAACCAGGTAAAGTGGAGACCAAAGGGAGGCCCAAACTTTACCTGTAAGATGATCACTTATCTACCTAATCCTGAATTGTATCACAAATCATTAAAAAATGTAAAAACATTAAAAAATTATTCTTTTTTCTGATTTTATTCACCTTCAATATCAAAAGTTCTTACTGTTGTTTTATTGTTATTCTTGTTTTCAATAGATTTAATTTTTGCACAGCCATTGCCATTGTGTACTAGGTATTTGACATGCATTTTTGTAGCCCTCATATTTCTGAAGGTAGATGGTTTTTCCCTCTTTTACAATAGAGAAAACTAAGATTTAGAGAGTCTATTCCAGTGCTTCTCAAAATTTAACATATGTACACATCACCTGGGTATTTCTTTAAAGTTCAAATTCCAGTTCTGATTAGGTAGGTCTAGAGTGGAGCCTGAGATTCTGTATTTCTAACAAGCTCCCAGGTGATGTTGATGCTGATGTTGCAGATCATGGAACTATACTTTGAGAAGCAAGGGACTAGGAAATAAACTCATATTCCTACAGGTAGAAAATGGTGAAGGCAGAATTTGAACCCAGGTCTGTTTCTCACACAGTATTTGCTCTTTCTCTTCCTTCAGGTTGCCTCTCTATATACAATTTTGTGCCAGGCAGTAAGCTTTACTCTTCCTGGAATGGTCTCAGATTCTAGTATTTTATCTCTACTTTTATGCTTACCTATAATGCTTCAGATCTCATAAAAGATAGAATGTGTATAGTCAGTTTAAATAAATTAACAGTAGTTGGAATATAACTTTCTCATTTTTTCACTCTTCATTCATCCATCTAATAAGCCCTGCTTGCAACACTTTCTAGCTGTTAGGGGACACGAATCTTCAATTCACAGATGAAAGGATATAATACTCTCTTGAAGATCACATTTAATTGGAGATATCAGTGCATACACAAATAATTAAGAAACAGCATCCTAGATGTATCACTGAAGTCTGGTCAGAGAAATTTTTGGACCATCAAAAAGGGAGGAATTCGAATTGCTTATTAGATTGTGATCAGCACAGACTTAAACTGATATTGTACCACTTCATCTATCATGTATCCCAACCCAAGCTATGCCCTCTTAAATTCTGAGGGCATTGCAATATGGCACCATCATTTTGAAATTTGTGTTTTGTTCTTTGAATGAGACTATCTGGTTCTCCTGACAAGCTGGAGGTGGTAATAAATGCTTATACTTGAAAAAGATATGTGACACACAATGAAACAAATAGAAAATTTCTCTCAGAAAGGACCATAATGAAATCATCTGTTGATAGCTTTCATAGTTCTTCACACTGATTAATCCAACATATATCTACTGTGTGATACTCTGTGGCTTTTAGAGATACATACTGAACATTTAGGAAAATGGTAAATAATGGCTTCAACAATTGAAATATGTTTCCAATTAAACATGGAAGGTTTAGTTCGCAATCTATGGGTTACTGAATACGGTTCATTTGTAAGACAGAGAAGTTGACCTAGATACCTCCTAATGAGACTTCATGATTAAGGGACTACTCACATCCACTGGTAAGAACTCCATCTGATCCCTAAGTATTTAAGATCTCACTCCACCCACCTCCTCTATTCTATACCTTTAACATAATTCTTTCTACTGATGCACACCTATTTAATTTATTATGAATGCCATTGATAATTGGAGGAATTATGTCAGCATAATGTAGAAGTTGCATTGATTCATATATATTTTATTCCAGAGACTGTTTCTCACCACCAAGTAACACAAAAGGAATACAAAGTGCACTAACATAACTGAATACATCAACTAAGAAAAAAGAGAACTGTACACAATTTCCATTCACTCTGTATTCTCTTTCTGGTGCTTATCACCCGGTTCTCCCCAGCTTTTGAGCATTTTTACTTTTGTCTTCCAAAGCCTTCTGTGCATCCCCTCCCAACAAATTGCCAGTATTTATTTTAAGATAATATTCTACACTCATTTTGATGTCCTTTTGAAAATGGGACTTTAAATATCTTTTTCATTTGTTAGTGTTTTTGATATAATTATATTTATTTGTGTTATTGCTCTGGTTATGAAATTCAAAATGTTTTGAGAAAAAGACTCCCAATATCTTCCCATGAGTCCTGATATTTTTAAATAACAATTTTTCTAACTATTTGTTTTTCATGTACTTATATATTGTAATGGCAACACAAAAAAGTAACAAAAACTGTATTCTCCTTTAGAGTACCCACGTGATCAAATATCTATTTTCCTACAATAAAACTAACAAAATCTTCATTTCATCTTATTTCTCACTGTAACTACAGAGCTCTGTCTCTCCCTTACTTCACAAATTTCATAAAATATTGAACTATAATTGCCACCTTCTCTTCACAACTTCTCACTCACTCCTCATCCAATTTCAATCCAGCTTTCATTCCAACCACTGCACAAAAACATTTTTTGCACAAGTTATGAATAACGTTTTTGTAACTAAATTTTAAAGAAAAAAAAAGACAGTCCACATGCCTCTTAATTGGGGAATTGGATAGAAGGACTGGTTGAATCCATACAGTGGAATACCTCTCAGCGATAAAGAGGAATGAACCATTGATGTATGCAACGACATGATGCATTTTCTGCACAGTAAAATAAGGCAAATTTAAGGACTAAATACTGTATATTTCCATTTCCAAGACATTCAGCAACATTTTGTTCTCGCTCTCATCTCTTTCAATCTCACCTTTGGCAGTTTCTTCTACCCATGAGCCAATGAATCATCAACTTCCCAGTTGTGTCACCTGCCCTGGGGACCCCTGTATGATTGGGCATCTCATTAATACCTATCAGGTAAGTTCTACATTCGACTTCTTGCCAGTGTTCTCTAGCTTGATAGAAAGCATCATGATTTCTCTTTAAATGTGGAGAAACACAGAATTCATTGTTGACTCCTCTCTTCCTTATCCTCACTCCCATCAATGGATAAATGAACAGTGGGGACTGAGTTGAACATTTCTACTCTTTGATGAGCCCTTAATCCTGCTTCCTCTTTTCTATGTGAATTGCTTCCCCTTTGGGTCAGATCCCCATTGTTCTGTCTTGGATCACTTTGCTACTTTCTTTTCTTCCAGTCTTTCACCTTGCTTCTTTTCCATGCACTTGCCACACTGCATCGAAAGTGAACATCTAGCCATTTATTCATTTGAATAACATGTATTAGGCCCTCTCTGCAAGCGAGCACTCAAGACCTAATTTCAAAAATCTCACACACAGTCAGTAGAGGCTAAAGTCCTAATGGGTACTTAAACCAGAAGATGCTCATGAAACTACTTTTAAAATATGTTGAATTTCAATAAAGGATTTTATTTAATATCTACTAAGTACTGTAGACTAAGTTCTTACAAGTACTAAGCACTTAAAAAGTGTTGGATACGCCATGCTTCCCTGAAAAAAGCAAGTAAGTAGATAAGTGTGATAAAATGCATATACAGAAAGGCATGCTTCTACCAGTTTGTTTTCCACATCACTACCCACATTCAGCCCTCAAAGTTACCCTATGCAGCACCTTTGTATTTGAAAAAAAATGGGGCGGAAAAGAAAAAGAGCAGGTAGAGAAAGCAGTCTGCTTGTTTTTTATCTTTGATTGTCCTCAAAGTAAAACTGTCATTTAACTCTCCTTTTCAAGTTGAAAATCAACACTGGATTGAAGTCACTCCTCTATGTGAACTAAAAAAAACCCCAAAACACTGTTGAAGTAAAGAATAAAGGCAAATCAAATGTACACATTGGCCGGGCTCGGTGGCTCAGCCTGTAATCCTGCGCCTTTGGGAGGCTGAGGTGAGTGAATTGCCTGAGCCCGCGGGTTCGAGACCCGCCTGGGCAGTGAGACCTCATCTCTACAATAAATCAAAAAAAAATCAGCTGGGTGTGGTGGCGCATGCCTGTAATTCCGGCTACTCGGAAGGCTGAGGCGGAAGGATCGCTGGAGCCCAGCAGGCCGAGGCTGCGGTGGCCGGGAGCGGCCACTGCACTCCAGTCTGGACGACAGAGTGAGACTCCAATTCAAAAAAAAAAAAAAAAAAAAAAAAAAAAAAATGTACACATTGTAGATAAAGTCAACATTATCCCAAATTTATGATAGGGTAGGAAAGTAGAAGGAAGAAGGATGAAGAAAGAAATTTCCTATTGGCAAAACAAATATCAGAAATGTTACTCACAGAAATCAAAGATGACACAAACAAGTGGAAAAATATCCCATGCTCATGAATTGGAAGAATCAACATTGTGAAGATGTCCATCTTACCTAAGGCAATCTAGAAATTCAATGCAATACCCATCAAATTACCAGCAACATTCTTCTGAGACCTAGAAAAAACAACACAGGAATTCATATGGAAACACAAACGTCCAAGAATAGCCAGAACAATCCTCAGCAAAAAAAAAACAAAGCAGGTGGTATCACATTACCAGACTTCAAACTTTATTATAAAGCCACAATCATCACAACAGCTTGGTATTGGTATAGGAACAGGCATATAGATCAATGGAATAGAATTGAGATTCCTGAAGCAAAACCTCAATTTCTCAACCAACTCATCTTTGACAAAGCCTCCACCACCTACCACTGGGGAGAAGAGAACCTATTCAGTAAATGGTGCTGGGAAAACTGGCTGACCACATGCAGAAGATTGAAACAGGACCCCTATCTATCCCCATGCACAAAAATTAACTCCAAATGGATCAGAGACCTAAATGTAAAATCTCAAACTAAAAGAACCTTAGAAAATGAAGGACATACCCTCATGGAAATCGGAACTGGCATCCAATTCCTGAACAAAACCCAAAACCCACAGGTCATAAGAGAGAAGATAAACAAGCAGGACCTTATTAAACTGACAAGCTTCTGCAAAGCCAAAGAAACCATCAAGAGAGCAGAGAGACAGCCTACAGACTGGGAAAAACTATTTGCCAACACCAGGTCTGACAAAGGCTTAAC